>NC_091754.1:33084404-33326904 GCF_043380555.1 Nothobranchius furzeri | reverse complement strand
GCCTTACATGGACAAGCACCATCTTACATTGGTGATCTTCTCAGTCCCTACACCCCCAGCAGGTCCCTGAGGTCCAGTGATCAAAGCCTACTGGTTGTGCAGCACCAGGCTAAAGACCAAAGGTGACAGATCATTTGCTGCTGTGGCCCCCAGACTCTGGAACTCTCTCCCCCTGAGCCTGAGATCAGTGGACTCAGTGGTCTCCTTTAAAAAGCAGCTGAAGACTCACTTGTTCAAGCTGGTTTTTGTGTGATCTTCATCACCACTCTCTCTTTATTCTGCTCTCCCCACCTATTCCACCTTCCTCAGGATCCACTGATTTCCCTCTTTCCTATTCTCTTTCTTTCTTAACATTTTTTAATCACAATTGCCTATTTTTTGCTCATTTTAAATATATTTTTAAACATTTTCTAAATTCTTTTTTATATTTTTACATTTTTTGTTTTCGTGAAGCGCCTCGTGATTTTTATCTTGAGAGACGCTATAGAAATGATATTTTCTTCTTCCCACCCCCAGTCAAGAGGGCCCAAGGTGCTGAACATAGTGCTGAGAAGCAGCACAATAAACCAGCTCTATAATAAAATACAGAGATAAAAACGTTTAAAAACAAAGAAAGAGTTAAAAACAATAAAAATGGTTATCAAAAACGTTCAAATGTGAATAAAAACAACTAAACAGATCTAAAATACAGCTTAAGCCTTGCTTTAAAAGTGGGCAGCGATGTGGACGGCTTGATTTCCTATGAGAGTTGGTTGGTTCCAAAGCCGAGGACCCAGAACTGCAAAGGTACGATCACCCCTAGACTTACGCTTTGATCGTTGTACCATCAAAAGGTCGCTCTGACCTGAACGTAGCGATCTTGCGGGGGACATAACGGGTCAGCAGGGAGGCTAAATATGGTGGCGCTGATCCAGACAGGGATTGAATAACAAGGACCAGGATTTTGAACAAGATGCAACTCTTCACCGGTAGCCAGTCCAAAGCTGTCAGGAGGGGAGTGACGTGCTCCCACTTACGGGCTCCATACAGAAATCTGGCAACAGCGTTTTGGACCAGCTGGAGCCGAGTCATTAAGGACACAGAGGGAGTTGCAGTACTCTAGCCTAGAGAGGATAAAAACATTGGCTACAGTTTTCCTAAATAATATAGATGAAGCTTCTTTAAATGTATTTTCTTACATGTATGTATTTATTTTGTAAAGTTAGCTGTAAAAGCACCTTTATTGTTCTGGTCCGTCATCTAGGATCAGATCCGGGGTCAGCTGACTGAACAGAAAGCACAAGAGAAGGAAGTGAGTGACTTCATCCATGCCTGTAGAGTGATGGAGCAGAAGGTTACTAAAGACATCCAGGCTGTCAGGACACACCTGGAGATCTATGGTTATCGAGTTTGTACGGAGCTCCAGACACCAGGCGGTGAGTAATTACTAAAACTCGTTTGTCTTTGGTTTTAACTGAGACCACTAAATACCCAGAAAGTTTGCTGTAAGTTGGACTTTCTCTTCCGCAGAGGTGAACAAACAGCAGGCAGAGGCTGAAGCACTAATAGAGGAGGGTGAACCCAGCTCAGCAGCTGCTGAAGGTGACGGTCAGGAGACAGATGAAGGGGTTCACTGCTCATCACCTCCAAAAATGGAGCCCATCTTCACTGATGGGATGCAAACCCCTAAGCTCTCAGATTTTGGTCTGTCTAAGATGCAGCTTCAGAGAGCTCTAGCTGGGGCAGACTGGTGCTCTGATGTCCCTCCGATGCCTAAGATGAGCCTCCCATGCCCCTCGCTCAACATACCGGCGTCGCCTCCCATGCCCCTAACTCCTAAACGGGCCCTAAGGATGGACGACGAAGAGCTGCAGGAACCTCAGATGCACGATTTTGGCATCTCGGAGCACAACATGCCTCTGAACAATGACTTCACCATGAATCTTTTACTGAAGACCCAGAGGTAGAAAAGGTTTATTACTTAATGTATCGATACTGAGCTCCAGCAGTAACAACCAGATCAGTAGCTGCGCTGCTCTACATCTTTGCTACATGTCTCTCCTCCACAGGTCACCACCAGACATAGTCGTACCACCATCTCTAAAGGAGGGTGTGCAGACAGCAGGTATCAAACCAGTTGTTGTTTTCAGTCACTTCCAGGTGCTTCTCTACCACCTCAGCTTTTGTTTCTTCTTGTTTTGGAGCAGAAGCACAAACCTTATTCCTGCTGTAGCAATATCAGATATGATCTCATCCTTTTAGCTCTAAATCCGTCTAGGAGGCGACATCTAAAGTCATGTCTGGTTTTCTTTAAACTTTATTTTGTGAAACACATTTGAAAACATTGATGCTCTCAACATGAATAGCTGTGAAGAAAACATACATTTTGTAATGAATTAGATTACATGTTATTTAATGAGCCATAAGGCGTGGGATTCCATAGGAAACATGAAATCCACCTTACGGATCTGTGAGGTTATTTAAACCAGAATATTGGAACTTTTTATTGCAGGGATTAGATAACAGCTTCGTATTCACTCAGAGACAACAGAAGAGAGAGTCGAGTTTAAAATTTTAAAGATTTACTACTAAACAAATTAAACTAGACTAACTTTAACACTAAATGTATGGTGTAACTAAGGTGGATAAGACGGAGAATGGTGTAATGTGGAATGTTGCTCAGAACCAGCAAATCCGAAGAAGCGATTAGTTCTGATGAGAACAGAAGGTGATGTCTTCACGTTAAGCTTTGGTTAGGAGATTAATAAACACATTCGACGCTATTTGCCGGTCTACCTACCCTTCAGAAAGTCCCCGTCTAGATCAGGAATATTGAGGTCCAGCTTGACCTTCTCTGGAACCGAAGCCGGTAGGAAAAGCAGCGGTTCAGACCAGTCCAGTCTGTGAGTTACTTCCGGGTCACGGCACTTTGTTGGCGTCTGGTGAGACCCGAGCCTGGGTGTTGATGGTTCAGCTTTTTTTCTGAAAGGAACTGTTGCAGCAGTTGGTATAGCTACGAATTTTTTTCAGCTTGTCGTCGTTCTTTCGGTTGAAGAGTATAGATCAGGATTGGCCACTCCGTCACTTTGGAACGCTTTGAACTGGCGTTAGAGCTGACGTGGCATAGTTTTATACTTCGGATGTTATGGTTTATTGTCGAATGAAAATTACCAAACACCATCAGAACCACGCCTCCGTCAGATCTGTAAGATTTTGATTGGATCAGTGAAAGCAATGTCGTGTCTTTTAATGCTACATGAAATGAGAGTCCTGTTGGAACATTTAAAGTCACAGTACCTTTATATTCTATAGGATTATAATAAAGTAATTAATATTTTTATTTCACAGGTCGTTCACATCTTATTTATTGACTAACACTTTGATGGATTAGCTTTATTAAAATAGAGTTCTTTGATTAATTAAAAGAAAAGAGTTCATTCTTCTGTTGAGCTGAAAATAAGCAGGTTAGAAGGAATGCATGAGACCTTGAGACCACATCTCATGCAGACTAGTCTTGTGCAGAGGAGGGAAAAATAAGTCATTTCATTCCGTTACAGTTTGGAGCATACAATGTTATTAGTGCATAAAACAACACACCTGTGCTGTTAAAAAGAGGTGATCACAGTTAAGCTTTTCTTGTTGTCCTTAGCTGGCAAGTTGCAGTCTGCGCTTTGGACCCCAGGGTTTAAGATGAAAAAGCCCAACGCTCACTACTCCACACCAAAGCAGGACAAGTACGACCCAGAGTCCTCTGGTCAGACATGTGACCCCCCGGTCACCCCCCAGGTCCCAGCCTTTAAAACCCCGTATGTGAACCGACTGGTCAGCACCAAAAAGGTGCGGGACTTTTGAACATTTTCCATCTTTGTCTCTGGACGAGCCGGTGGTCAGTCGGGTGAACATAAATAACAGCTTAGATAACGTGTTTTCTCTGTTTGCAGAGTGCACAGCCTGAGCCAACCAGCTGTAACGGATCCAAACTAAGATGGGAGTGCAATGTGCCCGAAATATCTGTTGGTTTTGAGGACAAGCAGATGCCAGAGCTGCCAAACTTGGAGTCATTTTTGGGAAATTCTCTGCAAAACGTAAGACTTCCAAAGAAACAGTTTTTTGTCTCCAAGCTGCAGGCTACCTCCCAAAATCTAAAACAACTGGACCAACAGATGGCATTCGAGAGTCTTATAAGTCCTGCAAACACAACTCAAACCACGAAACCTGCTGGGTTATTGTTGACTGGGAAAATCGATTCAGTGTATAAACTGAGCAGCTGCAGGTGTGTTTTATTAAAATGACAGCTGTGTGTGTGTGTGTGTGTGTGTGTGTGTGTGTGTGTGTGTGTGTGTGTGTGTGTGTGTGTGTGTGTGTGTGTGTGTGTGTGTGTGTGTGTGTGTGTGTGTGTGTGTGTGTGTGTGTGTGTGTGTGTGTGTGTGTGTTCCTGCAGAGTAATGGGAAGATGCTGAAGATTAGAGGAAAAGAGAACATAGGAAAAGACCGCGCCGTCAACAGGCTGGAGCTAGATGGACCCACGCAGGAGTTCAGCTTAGGAACGCCTCGCGTCAGAGCCAACTACCAGGAGCCCAGCACCCCTGAGATGCCAGACCTCAGCTCTGTTACTGGCGACATTTGTAAAGTAAGAGCTGCTGATCGTTTTCTGTTTCCTTTTACACTGACTTTTATTTTTCTGCTCATTCTGACCGGCTAAACGTTTAAAAGCTATGAAAACAAAAATCTGTTAAATGTGCTGATTCATCCTCACCACCACACGTTCCTGACATCATTTCGTCTTTTGTGTTGTAGCTTGTGTCCTTGGCTCAGATGAAAAAGACGAAGAGTGCACCCTCGAACATGCATGTGAAGCCAGATGACGACAGACACGGGTAAAACATAGTGAGGATCTGGGCCTTAGCAGGCTGCCAGAGGTGGAAAGTAATGAATTACATTTACGTCACTGTAATTGAGTAGCTTTTTGTGTATTTATACTTTTTAAGTCGATTTTAAAATCTTTACTTTTACTTGAGTACTTTTTTTAAAACAATTGTAATTCGCTACATTTTAAATCATATCCGTTACTGAGTAAAAATAAATTGTAGGCTTAATAAATTAAAAGTATTGCATGTGGCAACGTCGGAACAGGAAGAGACACCTGCATGAGCGCCGCGTCTAAACCGTGTGTGTGTGTGGGGGGGGTACACTTGATAATGAGGACAAACAGCCATTTTTACCACAGTTTTGCTCAAAAACATCAGTTCAGTCCCTGTGATCCACTCCCTGTTTACCTCCTCTCTCCCTCCTCTCCTGTGGGTTGGAACCTGCACCGGTGTGACGTCATCACAATTCCACTCGGTTCGTTAACCAGACTCGGTTCCATGTTTGAAATGTGTTTCCCTACCGCTCCGCACGGAAGCGGCAAAATAATGTTTAGCGCTCATAACAAGCGGATTCTCAGCGCTTTGCTCATAAAACAGAAGGTCTGCAGGCCTCTGTGAGTTAAAACATCCTGATGCTGTTCAGGTGTAAACATTGTGCTCCATCCCTGTGTCTGAACTCAGAAGATGCTTCTTGATGCCACAGATATGTGATGATTTAGCTTGTTTCTTTATTTTACTCCAGAATAAGAGATTAAATTATTACAGAAGCAGTTCAATGTAGCTAAATTAGTCATTCAAAAGATTCTAACATGCTGCAGTGTGTGTGTGTGTGTGTGTGTGTGTGTGTGTGTGTGTGTGTGTGTGTGTGTGTGTGTGTGTGTGTGCGTGTGCGCGTGCGTGTGCGCGCACACGAGCGAATTGTGAACTGGCATTGTGATTTAGCACTATTTAGATGTAGCCATCCTTACGCTGACAAAAATTTAACTAAGTAACTTTTACTTTGAGTACATTTTATTCATGATACTTTTTACTTTTACTTGAGTGAAAACTTAGGCAAATACTTTTACTTGTACAGGACAGAGGACAGGAGAACACGCAGCTAATTAATTAAATAAATTGGTTCTGTACCTTTCTCTTCAGCACAGCCGACAAAGGTTTATGATGGGTCAGTCCTCCTGCATGCTCAGATCATTCCCTTCCCTTGCTTGAAAAATTGTTCCAAAATGAAAGTTGAACCCACATCTTTTTTATCTGTGAATTCAATGCCGTTCGGTGAGTCTCAAATAAAAATTTGGGCATCTTACTGTAAAAAAATATACCATCAATGTAAAAAAGAAACTCTAAATGAACTATGTTCACACCCAGAATCAAACACAGGTCTTCTGCATGAGAGTCAGACTTCTTACAAGGTGAGCTACACTCTAGTAACATTTACAGTATCTGTAACTTATATATCCTTGATGACAGCTGAAACAACGTCAAACCAAAGAACGGTTCGGAGCGAAAATGGCTTTTTTGTTGCTAATTTGCAGGAAATATCTAGAAGAAAGTTCTACAGAAAGTAGCTAAGGGTCCTCAGAAATGTAGCTAGGTTTGTCACTAGGCGTTAGGAACAGCGACAAAGTGGCACTACCTCTCTCTGCTGCTAAAGCTACGGATAGCAAATGCTACGGTCTATGCCTGAGCGTGAATGCGCATGCAGCAGCCTGCTCGACCCGAGCATCTCTCTTTTTCTGTGATTTTACAGAAAAACAGACAATCACAGTAAAAATGCCAGGGCTCATTCTACAGGACCAGGGCATTGCAGGAGAATGTATGAAGAAGACATTTATTATTTCTATACATGTTTTGGCTGTCAAACTTCCATAATGTCCCTTTAACATAAAAGGCACCTTTCTCTACTTCTTTTTTAAAATGAGGAATAACTAAAGAAAGCTTATCATTGATCCTGGTATCACACACACCGAGCTGAAGGGTATTAATAACATTTTCAGGTAAGATGGAAAATCAAAAACATTTAAAAATAAATAAAAACCAGTGACAACCTAACATTCAGTCTGAGACGCTAAACCCAACAGAACCTGGGCTTTTTAACTGCTTCTTAAAACAGCAAGGAGAAATAATAATGCATGTTTAAAGGTGCGTCGTCCTCTCTGTTGAGTGATAAGAGACTGCACCACTCTCTCTCTTGCTGTCCGAGCACAGGAGCGACTCACCGGCCCAAATCTGACTGAACCTGTTGGGTTTACTTGGGTCAGGTTTGGTCTCGGGTTAGAACTCCAACGAGCAGCCCTGCAACACCACATAAAGGGGGACCGGTGTTTCCTACTGGATAAATGTGAAGGGACACACACATGCGACCCCACTCTGACTAATTTTGGCTCAACACCGATGCTGGTGTTAACAAAGCTGCATTCCATTATAATCGATAAGGATGGGCTTCTTCTATGGTTCAGAAATGTTTATGTCCACATCTCGGTGCATCGATTAATTGATTATTTTCTTCAGCCCTATTGCTGATGCCAATGCCGATATGTAGTGGTCACGGTCAGCCGATGGCCGAGTGTCATGGCTGATCCCTAGACGTTTCTACTTTCATGTTCAAATATCACTAAAACATCAGTTGATGCACATTTCTGAGGCTGAAATGGTTTTTGAACACTGAATTTAACCAACTGGTAAATCTTAAATGTAGGGATGCAACGATACCACTTGTTTCCAAACGATATACCGACACTTGGATCTGAGTACTCGCCAATACCGATTACCAATACCAATACCAAAAAAATGCAATGATTTGGAATGCAGGTTTTATTTTCTTCTCTGTTTTCAATAGGAAAAGACTGAGGTAGATAAAAAAAATGTTAATATAAATGATCACAAAACTAAAATGTTACGTGAACAGAAATGACAAGTTACAGTGAAGTCACTTTCAAGCAACTGCATTGGTATCAGTTACTGTAGGGTATCCGCGGGTCCTTAAAAAGTCTTAAAGTCTTAAATTAGCTTTTCCAAATTTAAGGCCTTAAAAATCCTTAAAAATGACAAATAATCCTTAAATAGAGTTTCCAAATGTCTTAAATGACCAAAGACCCAACAAACAAGATTCTTTTATTTCTATGAAAATTTCATGAATTTCTAGTTAGTGTTCAGCATTTTTTGTGTACAATGTTGGCGTAAGCGGAACCGTACACATTCAGTTGGTTGTGAAAGGGGACTATTTTTAGATGAGCACATTAGCTGGTTAAGCTAGTGGGAGCTTGCGCCATGGGGAAGTGCAAGTTTAATGGTAACTGGATGGTTAATCCCATGTTCGCGACGTGGTTAGCGCTGGTTTCAGGCTATAGCTGGAAATTATAGCTTAAATTTAATTTTAAAATTTGCTTAAATTTGGTCAAGGTGGCCTTAAAAAAGGTCTTAAAAAGTCTTAAATTTGGCTCCCTTAAACCTGCAGATACCCTGTACTGGTATCTGTTCACTTTTACAGATACTGATACTGGTATCAGTATCTGTATCGGCACTGATACCGATACCAGTATCGTATCAGTGCATCCCTACTTAAATGTTATGCACTACTCAGTGTTAAAGTCACACATCAGACTAAATTAATCAAACAAATCAGTAAACTGACTAAGTATTAAATATTCAGAACTGGAATATAAAAGGAAATTTTAGTTGGAAAAATTTTTGAGCATTTGTTACGCAGATGTTATTAAGGAACATAAATAATACACATTTAAATTAGTAAGTAAGTAAATTTTATTTCTATAACACTTATCACAGACATGGAATCACAAAGTGCTTCACATAGATCAAAACAAAATAAAACAAAGTCATAAAATCATAGATTAACATCATAAAATCAAAATGCTCTGAAAACAGAATTAGATTAACATCAGAAAAAATAAAGTCATAAAATTATACATTTTCATAAATGGATGAAAGATTAAAAATTTGAGTTAAAAAGAAAATAAAAGGTTTAGTCAAAAGCAGCTTTAAATACAAGGGTCTGCACCTTCAAGAGTTTAGGTTGATCGTTTTTCACTTTCAAAAAGCCATCGTGTCTGACGTGTTTTTTCTTCTTTATGACTAATGAGCAGCTGTTTTACCATCATTGTTTCCTAATCTGTTGCTTTTTCTTCTCAGGCTTATAATTTATGAATCAGTGGTTTAATTTAAGTCCTCCTTTTTTCCTTCAGCCGCGTTTCACGAGCAGAAGGCGTGTCTGCGGTGACACAGACCGAGTTCCAGACTTTACCAAGCTACCTGAGGAGCATGACTCTGAGCAGCCTCAACCAGGTCATCTCCAACATCAACAGATTTTTGGAAGAGCATCAAAGTGAGTTCTGTTGTGCACGTAGAAACATAAGCAGCTCTCGTAGTACAGGTACGTCTCCAAAAGTTACAATGTTGTGAAAATGTTAACTGTCTCATGTCAGTGAGTGAAACTCGTACATCAAATAGGTCCATTAGACCAAGAATGTCTTATTTACTGTAATCGAGATGATTCTGGCTACAGATTAGAAAACCCAACATTCAGGGTCGCAGAACGTTAGAATGCTGTAGAAAAAGTTAAAGTACCTAGAACACACCTGCAAAGTTATCTGAGCCTCTAAATTGTCTCAGTCTGGCTCAGTAGACTGCTGACTGGACATGTGTCCAGAAGACGGTCACTGTCCACGAGGAGGGGAGCCAGAAAAGGTTGTTGCTAATGAAGCTTCTTGTTCAGAGTGCAGCATGTTGCTGAGTAGTAGTAAAAGTGGTGGTAGGAGAAGCTGCAACCGGAGAAACCATAGTGTTGAGAGGCCTGTTCAGAAAAACCCATTCAGGAACCTGGAGGAGCTTCCCCAGGAGCATCACGAGCTCCTACACACAGATCAATCCTACACACGGATGTCACATTCTTCATGTCCAGACCCTCCTGAACCAGACCGCACCAGAAGCATCTCACCTGGGCTTAGGACAACAAGACCTGGGGGACATTTGGAAATCAAGGTCCCAGAGTCTGGAGCAATAGTGGAGAGGCTCTAGATCCATGTTGCTTCATGTTCAGAGTAGGGTTGTCACGGTAACCGGTGTAGCGGTAAACCCCGCTTAAAAAGTTGACAATAATAATAACCGGCTTGTTTTTAAAAACATATTATCTCGGTGGATTACCGTGGCTGCGGTGTCGGAGCGGTGACCCTTACCAGCCACCGTATCATCTGCTGAAGTTGCCGGCGGCACAAACGCGTTTTGTTGTTTATGACCAAAACTTTCTTGAAGCTAAAGCCGAAATAATGGCCAAAGGAGGAGACGGCAGCGCGCAGGACATTTATTATCCCTCAAAGAAGACAAAGTGGGAAGTACGGGCATTTTGTGGATATGTGAAGAATGCCGAGGGACAGTTGATAGAAGACGACTATCCTGTTTGCAGCACGTGCAGAAAAAGTGTCTGTGAAAGGCAGCAACGCTAGCCTAGTGAACTAGACCAAATTCTTGCTTTGCAAAGTTTGGTCTAGGCATGCTCCATTGGAACCTCCACAGCTCCTACCAGGACTCTGGCTGGCCAATCACAGCTCTCTAGAGGGGTTTCAAACACATAAAGAGCTGTGATTGGTCCATAATGGTGGGCCAATAATAGTGCTCTATCTGCTGAGTGAACAAATCACAGAGCTTTATCTGCTTTGTGGGCCAATCAGGGCACTCTATATGCCTGGTGGGTGGGATGATGTAACAGAGTGAAATAAGAGTATGTCACATTCATTGTCCAGTGGAATGCGGAGATCATTTGAAAGACAACGGTAGAACCCGCCCCACAACCGAGAGCCGTCAATGGAGCGTGGCCAGACTAAATAATACATTTATCTAGTCTGGCTTGCCAGGCTACAGTAACGCTTCAAATCTCATGACACATCTGCGTGACCATCACCCACAACTCTACAGTCAACGCAAGGCAAGCTAACGTTAGCGTTTTAGCTCAAATGCGTGATCCGAGGATTTGGGTTGAGGGAGAATGCAACGAGTCGCTATATAAAGCAGCCGCAGCGCCGCTACCTGCATATAAACCGTGTCGCGGACACCCCCATGTTGAAATGACGCTGCATTACGGGGCTCCCAGGGGCAGATAAGAGTTGGTCTCTCTCTGAGAATAATTATGAATTCAACAACGATTACTGCCTGATGACATTTTCCCACATCTGCAAAGCTCACTGGAAGGACACAAACCGAGGACAATATTTTCCTGATAAAGGGTTTATTACTCAAGTAAGAGTAAAAAAGAATCCGATTAGAAGGCTACCTGAATACTGAGTATCATCTGATCTAATATTTTTAAATGATGACATCAAACAGACAAAAAATAAGAAGTTATGGGCAAATATTGGTATTTTAAAGACTAAAGGGAAAAAATGTAAACAAATAAACAACATAATTACAAAATAACACATTTTAGACAAAAGTTAGACACAAACTGAGGACAATATTTTCCTGATATACAGGGTTTATTTTGAAAATGTAACATGTTTAAAAAAATACTGCGATAATACCGAAAACCGTGATAATTTTGGTCACAATAACCGTGAGGTTACATTTCCACACCGTGACAGCCCGAGTTCTGAGTGAAGCGTCATCAAAGCGCTGCGTCATCTGCTGGTGTTGGTCCTCTGTAAGTACAGAACATGCCATGCTTCCTCCATGACTGCGGTGTTACGGGGCGTGATTGGCCTGACCTGAAACCCCCTTATAGAATCTTTAGGGTCCTGTCCAGAGAAAGATGAGACACCAGGCCTGAGGGATGCTATAAAGCCAGTCTGCCTCCATCACCTCAGCACAGCCAAAGGCTCTTATCTGTTGCCATAATCATCATCAAAGTTACAAGAATATTTAGCTCTGCGTGTTATGGGTCTATACAATGAACCAGTGACTTTTAGGTCTTTTCTCTCAACTGTCTCATTTTTGAGACGCTCATGTGGATCACACAGATGTCCTCTGTGGGACTGTCGTTACTGCACACATATGATGGCTTTTTGTAGGAAATCAGATTATCTCTAGTACGCAGGTGAAAATCTGTCCAAACAACAGACCCCCAGGTGGTTAAATCTGATCTGAGTTTAGCTAACAAACAGTTGAGTGAAGTTTGGGGTTTTACGTTGGGATAACATGGCTGCATCTTTTCTTGTTCTCTGGCGCCCTCTGCAGGAGAAATGAAGGGTTTGACAGATGAAGAGCTGCGGGAGGCCGTCGGTTTTGGGACCAAATCTCCTGTGTACATCGTCTGTCTAAAGGAGCTCGGGAGGTTGTAACATGTGGAAGGCATTTTTGACGCTGATGTTTACAACCTGGTGACCCAAAACAAAAGACGGAGGCCCTCAGGCCTGAGAGAATCCTGTCTGGACTCAGAAAACCTGATTCTCAGAGTTAGAGACGCACAGAGAAGTCTCATCTGAGGAACTTCAGCAGAGACGGAGTTTGTGTTTAAGCTGTAAATGTGCATCATAAAGTCCCTTAATATCAAACACTAGAGGAGCTCTGTAGATGATGAATAACAAGTATTAAAGATGAATGATATAAAATTAATGGCTAGTTTTCTAAATGTCTAAATGATTGTTTATTTTACTTTCACAGCTCCACTTGGACTGATTTTTGAATAAATGTTCATTTATGGTGAATCATTAAAAGTACATTTTAGAAAATTGTCCTACGCTTTGTTCTTTACAGTAATTATTGAAACATAATTTCTGCCTTTGAACAGAATGACTTTTAGGGGATTGCAAATGTTTTTATTTTGAAAGGACCCAGTTAATGTTTAGTTTTTGACAGTTTTTTATTTCTTTTTACGTCAACAGGCAGATGCTGACTAGGCTTTAGTAACTTTTGTTCAGCTGATCACACGAGCTACAGCGTAAAATGCTGTTTTAACGTCTTCAGAATGCCAGATCACAGCAGCATCTTTAGAAAACAAATAACATGCTTGTGTTTTATTTAATTTCTATTCATCTGAGTTTTTTACAGCCTTTATGTGACCACGTTGGGTTTGTTTATTTTTATTTGGTGAAAGACAGTTTTTAAGAAACCAACAGCTGAGTTTTCGTGAGTAACTACTTTGATTGATAACTTAAATATGGGAACATTCAGCATGATTGATCTGGTGAGCTGCCTCCTCGGTGGAGTTTCTGATCTGTTTTGCTTTCACCCTGATGAATTGTTTTTGACTGGTTTGGTTTAAAAAGGAGCGACTGGCTGATGAAATGCATGCATTTGTTTTAATTTATGAAAGAAAAAGCTGCAGAGGAGGCTCCGCCTCCAGCGTCAGAGAGCAGGTCAAAGGGACGATGCGTCACTCCTTTGCTGTTTTAGAAAAGTTCAAATCATCGGTTCAAATACAGCCGTGTGTTGAAATCATATTTATGTCGATGGTTGAAATAACCCCTTTACCCCAAGCTTTCGTTCATTTCAGTTTAAACTTTTGTTTGGAAATGTTTAATAATCGTCACAACCTAACTATTGGATTACATATTACATGCACATACTTTTAGGTAAACAAATAAATTGATATGAAAAGGTTGCAATACACCGCAAACGAATTTTATTTTTGTCTTAACTGCTGTTCTGTTTTACTTCCGATTCGCACTCCTAGAGCAGAGCATTTGGGACCACCCCGCAGGTGTGAACGCTCTTTGAAATAAACGATCTTGGTGCTGACGTGCGTCGGGTACGTCACGTGACCTGTGGAATGTTAACAATGCAGCGAGTGTCCAACTTAGTGCCGAATTTCTGATCCTGCCTGGAGTCAGGGCAGAAAATGGAGGCTTATTTAACCAGATTTGCCCCGCTCCTCTTTCTCTGCTGAGCTTCTCCGGTTCGTCTGCGCGCTACCCGGACCTCAGAAGACGCCGTTTAACGGAATTTACTCTGTAATCCGGAGTATTCTCGCTACTTCTATCACATGGTGAGTCGGGAGTTACTTTTTCTGGGGAGGGGAGTGGTGGTGCGACTTATTTTCACTGCTTGTCGAGGAAAAACTTCAACAGCCGTGTTGTGCTGCAAGGACACTAAAACCCCAACGTTTCCAGCTACCTTGTGTGTTTAACGCCTGTTCGGGATAAACAGGGCTGCCTCTGTGTGGTTTTTTCTCCCCTCCTGCTCAGGAATGCGCTCCTTGCCTCAGCCCCGATGCCCGGGGTACAGCGCCGAAGGCCACAGGGCTTCCTGAACACTTTTACCTCCCGGGGGTCACAGACTGCAGACGTGTTTGCAACTGTTTTAGACGCTCAGGCTGTCAAACGCCGTTCTCTTGTGCTAAAATCAACTACATGTGGATTTTGTGATCAGACCAGCACAAAGCGATCCAGAACTTCTCAGCTATGAGATGTTTTGATCTCCAAACACTCGTACAATTACGCTTTAAGTCACTTTTAAGCAGCTCTCCAAACCTGTGAAGTTAACCAGATAATCAGAGCTGCTGTTCATCACATCTGTACACGTGTTTGAGTACAGGCAGACCACAGCTGGATCTGAAGGTTGGTCCGCACAGCAGTGCAGATGTTTACAGATGTTTTATGGTAACGAAGATTACAAAAAGGCTTTATTTTATACATTGAAATTATAGTTTTATCACAGTTTACATTTAGTTTTTTATGTTGCTATTTGGCAACATAAAAATGATGCAACCACACTAGAACATAATATATTCACAAAATTTAATCGGTTTTATTTATTTATTTCTAGTTTTGCAGTGACTTCTACATTAGCTACTGGTTTAAGTAGAATAGAATAGACTTGATTAATCCCACAGTGGGGAAATTCACTTGTTACAGCAGCACCAACAATTAAGAGAATACTTAGAAGAAACATAACGAAGGTACATGTATATACACATAGGCAGTAAGCTATTATTGTAACCTTTGATCACTAAAACCCACAAATAAAAAATGAAGAACTTGGGTTCTAGAACTATGCAGCATACTGTAAGGGACACAGTCATACTATGTAAACCTGGTATTGAACGCACACTGAGCATTATATGGCTGCATTTATCAGAATTATCATTAATTTAGCATTATGATCTCTAAACAATACATAATTATTCATAATAAACCAGGACACGTACATTTCACCCACAGTAAAGTCATGTAAACAAAACAAAGATTTAGGTATGAAGTTATCACCATCAGCATAACTTTCTTCTGTAAACGGCCTTTCTTGTCAGGCAGGAAGTGATTAGGCTTGGAGTGTGTCATGTCTAAAGAAGTCCTGGTGGAAACAGCCCTTAAGGACTAAGGGTGTGTCTCAGTGTCAAGTCGCCTGGCCTAGAAAGGCGGTGTCTTGCTAGGCCAGACACCGTTCTTCCTTGGTCAAAGAAAACTGGTAAATGGAACAGACCTGCCTCACGTGACTGCGGCGGTCACATCACGTGAGACACGGTCACATTACATAGGTATAATTTTCAATATAGATGTACATTTTTATTGTGCATATATTGGTTAAATTAAATATGTAAGCGATTTACTACCTGCTAGCCCCCGAAGCTGCAACTAACCATAGACAACTGCTTTAGATCTGTAAAACATTTTAGGCATCAGTCTGACAGCTACAAGTAGTTGACTTACGTTTAAACTGGAAATTTACCCCTGAAGTAGCTGCCAGCTCCCGGTCCACCATCCTTTTGATGATACCGCGCTGTATTCTGGGTCATTTTTGACCAAGAGAAGGCACTTTCCGTGTATCCTTGCTCAGTAAGCTAAACGCCTAACAAACGGAGAACAGATGCCTTGACATTGAAAAACACCCCAAGTTCACTGAGAAATTGTTATGTATGTACTGGGTTTTCTTGTGTAATTTGTGAAGATAAAACATCAACATTGCAGAGAAAACAGAGTCATGGTTGAGTCTCGTTGCTGTTAGCCAATCAGAGGCGAGATGTCTGAATATTAGAGTTGAACGATTCTGGCATTAGCATCGGAGAGGCAAGCCATTAGCGTGCCTAGGCTGGCCACTAGCTGGATTTCCTACCCCCTTGACGGACCGTAACCCCCAAATTCCACTACCTCCGCTCCGCTCCGACACGAACGCCGGAGCAAAATCGGTCCCGTTGTAGTCAATCAGAGCAATTCCACTACTGCGGCCATGCTCCAGCAGTGCGGCGCAGCGCGCCGCCCTCTGTTCCGACGTCCGGCAAAAATAGAATCGATCCTATTTTTGCCGGACGCCGGAGCACCTCCGCAGTAAATGCACAGAAATCACAACCGCCCAACAGGAAAAGGAGCAAGCACAACTTCCGTTTTTCACAATAAATCGATAAACAAAAGGCGTTTTTTGTTTCATATGCACAGGTTTAACAACTTTTAACAACTATCAATGGCGGTTGAACTTTGATTGCACAAAAATGAGCCATAAATACAGTTTCCACTATCAAAGTAGTCACACTTTGTTGATCCAAACACTGCTGATCTCTCAACACAAATAATGGGCAGATTAAACAGTTCATTTCGATGCTTCTCCCACACAACGGGTGTTTGGATCTAACTTCCGCGTTTACTGATCGGACTGTATCGCAAGATCTCGAAAATCCCACGCATGCTTGTTTGCCCACCTCAGGTCTCCGCACCGGAGCGGAGCCGTTGTAGAGCGGGTACCAGTAAAAATTGAGTTCGGAAGCGAGCGGCTGCGGAAGGCGGGGGCGGAGCGGAGGTAGTGGAATTTGGGAGTAAGCATGGATAGGTTGGCATTAGCATCGGAGAGGCTAGCCATTAGCATGTCTCGGAGAGTCACTAGTCAGCTAGTGGCCAGCCTAGGCACGCTAATGGCTAGCCTCTCCGATGCTAACGCAATCCTATCCATGCTAATGGTCCGTCAAGGGGGTAGGAAATCCAGCTAGTGGCCAGCCTAGGCAAGCTAATGGCTAGCCTCTCCATGCTAATAGACAGCAGAGGGAGTGTGTGAACCAGTCAATTACCAGCCGAGGGCTGATAGTCCCTAGCGTATTTAGTAATAACGCCCGTAAAGGTGCTATTTCTCAGTTAGCAGCACCAGCCTCTCAGTTACCGGCGCCAGCTTATCATTAATCAGGTCGATAGTTTGCTTCAGAATTTATATAGCCTCCTGCTGCTGGGAAGTAGTCTTAATTTTGGCCCCCATACCACACCATAATCATTTGGCACGTTCCTAATTCGTAATTTGTAAGAATGTAATTGGCGATATTAGCATTAGCGTCCCCATGGGTTTTTCCATGTATATTAGCATTGTGCTAACCACTCGCTGCCAGTCAAATCACAGCCTTTGCTATTAGAAAACCTCCTTTTGTCACATGGCAATTTAATTGCATATGCAAATAATCGTTCAGCTCTACTGAATATCTGGAAATAAGACTCCAAATCCAGCCGTCTGCTCTGACTCACTTCTAGTTCCTGAAACGGGAGCGCTAGAGCTTTTTTATCAACAGAACAACTCACAAGGCATTCAGTTATGCTAGAGGCCCTTCAAATGTGTTGGCAAACATGAGCGTACTTGGCCTTTAAACACACGCTCATGATCCAACATGTTTTTACTGTGATGTTTAGATTTGTAAAAGTCCCTAAATTGCATCTCAAAAATGGTTATTTTTTTCCACTCTGTCCTGCAGGCTAGACACGATCTTATCATGCTGAATTGGAATGTTTATTATGTGAAGTGCCTTGAGACGACTCTTGTCGTGATTTGGCGCTATATAAATAAAATTGAATTTAATTGAATGCTGTTTTATTTTGGTGAGCTACACCTGAGTAGTTTTTGTGGGCTGAAACTCCAGAACACATTCACTCCCAAAGTTTTTGACTTGGATATAAAATCAAATGTTCAGGTTAAAGGAGCAACCGGTTCAGCTCAGGATCATCACTCATCGATGAAAACAACAATCGCCTTAGATTGTCTTCTTCGTTCAAACTAAACTTCTGTTCCTAACATTAACACCTAGTGGTCGTTTTAGTGACTACATAGAACACCGATTCATGGAGTTGCATGACAAAATAAGTTATTTTTATTTTCTTATACAACTTTTTGCATAAGAAAATAAAAACTTGTCATTCAAATGTGCAGTGCTGTATAGTATGGTATGTTTTAAATAAAGTCTCCGGTTGACATCCAGTGTGGGGTTGAGTCTGGGGGCTTTTCTTGCATCTTATGAAGTTTGTGTTTTTTACTGCCCTGACAAATCCCTAATCCATGTCACAGTCCCTCCATTTATAAGATGGTTTTGGTTTATTTTGGGCAAAGCGAGCTGTCCCATGATTCAGTGGTGGTGTTTTACTCCTAGTTGCTCGTGGAATGGAATTTTCATCGCTCCGACGCGGAACTCAAAGCATCACAGGAATGGAGACGACGGATCCCAGAGATGGGGATTTGTTTTCTCCTCAGCTTGGCCCAACATTACCCCGCTGCCCAGCTATATTTAAAATAAAAAACATATTTGTCCAAACAGAAGGGACTGTGTCTTTCCTAGAAATGGCCTAAAGGGATGGAGAGGGCCAAGGAGGAGGCGGGTGGGTGTGTCCTCCACAGCTCTGAGTCGTGTGGTTGATATTATTATAAAACTCATGATGGACATGTTTTCTAGAGGTGCATTCTCACTACATGGAGTTTCTTTATTGTCTACAGACTGAAATATTTTTATCCACAGTTGTCCAGTCCTGGTCCCCCAGGGGCCCCATCCAGCAGATTCCAGCGGTTTCTCTGCTCAGTGGGCAATTTCCAGGCTTGTTAGAGCTCGATGACCTGCTGAATCAGGTGTGTTGGAGCAGGAAATGACTAAAACATGCTGGATAGGGGCTCTCTGGGACCAGGAGTGGAGAACTCTGACATAATTCTGTGGAAATACTCAATCTGTGTCATTCATTAAAGCGAAAACATTGTGAGAATTGAGTCGCTGGACAGTGAAAACTCCCTCTTTGACTCTTTGGATAAAGGCTCCTCTTGGATCGTCATGTGAGCCTCCTGACAGGAACATGTGCACATTTTCCACATGTCACCCCAGCTGCCCTGGAGGAGTAACGCTGTCGTGGCAGAATGTGGAGCACGCTCCTCGGGATCAGACTGCCGGCCGAGGGGTGTGAAGCGTCTGATCGGCAGAGGGGCTGATGCGGGGTGGGCCGTGCTGGAGCGGCGTGCTCTCAGAGGGGTGTTCACGGATGACCACACTGCTGAAGTATGCAGCCGCTGCAGCTGCGGTCGGGTTTTATGAGCACCGACGTTCTTGAGGTTATTCACTGTAGGTTCTGAATTTGACTCCCTGGCTTCCAGGTAATAATAGTCTCAAACTGGTACCAGGAAGAAGCTGTGACATTTGGTGACCACTGGCAACATGCTTCAAATTCCCGTTCTTTCTCCTTACATTTGAGTGGAACGTTTGAGGGTTGCCTCCTTTAATCTCCTGTTATGATCTCCGTCCCACAGCTACAACTGACTCCCAGTCTAAGCACCACATTCTTGTGGTTGAGATGGATTCTGCTCCTTTTGCATTGGTGATGAGAAAGGTCAGATGGTAATGACGACGTTCTAACGTGATCTTCCCCTCCACAGGAGCAGATTGGCATCATCATGGTTTGGCTCTGCAGGACCCACATGTTCAGCTGCGTTTCCTGGAATAAGCTGGAACCTGAGCTTTGAAAGCCACACCATGGAATGCTTGTAGTATCCCGCTTCGCCTCTCGTCCGTCCACCCCGCCAGGAATTAGAAACACAAAGTGAGACACAAACAACTGAGGAGGTCCCTTCCATCGCTGCCTCTGATCTGTTGTCCTGGAGACTATCTAGGTCACACTTGGAGGTGGTGCTTTTGAGGGTGTAGTTGGGTGAGTGCAGCTTCTCCCTTTTAGAGTAGGTGCCTGCCCTGGGCACTCTGGCAATGAGGCCCAAGACTTTCCCAGCTGCCCCGTATGTGGGCAACACGCGGCAGCGGCTTCAGGAGATTAAGGAGGGCCTGAAGCAGCCGGCCAAGCTGGTGAGCCAGGCTCTGCTTGGGGGGGGCTCCCGGGCCGAGGGCAGCAGGAGCGCAGACTCCAAGGGCGGGAAAGACGCCACCAGCCGGCAGCAGCACCCCCGCCCGCCACAGAAGTTCAACAACTACCAGAACGCTCTGCGAGAAATCCGCAGGTCCCTCATGCCCTTCGCCAACGGGCCAGGAGAGGCTGAGGAGGTGAACCGGCAGATGCTGCAGGAGCTCGTCAACGCCGGCTGTGATCAGGTGAGCCTCACTGTTCATGCTAAGGAAGATGTGGTTGATAAAGGTGTCTTTAAACTCTGACCATGGTTGGAGTTTTAGAAGTGACAGGTTGAAGTCAGAAAAAAGGACTGCACCTCAAGCACAGATGCTCTTCGAGAGTCATCCATGTTTTCTCCATGAACTGGTCTGGAGCAGCTGGAAGCTGCTGATACTTTATATCTCTGCATCATCCAGCTGCACAAGAGTAACCTGTTTATTTCAGAGTTGATCCACTTAGAAGTCATAATGGTCAGGGGTCTCGTTTATCAAACATTGCGTAGAATCCTTACTAAAACCGTACTTAGGCCAAGTAGGTTTGTGACCGATACAACATGGAGTACGCACAGGCTTGTTCTGTGTGAGCACGAAGCGGTACAAGTGATAATTTTATCCTTCTCAGCAGCAGCACTGCAGGTGCTCTCCATGTCCAAAATGTGCGTAAGCCAGGTCCTTAGTCAACTTAAAGTTGTGCATTTTTCCACTAAGTTTTCTTTCATAAATCCCAAAGATTGCGTGGAAAGCTGCTCACGCAGTTTTTCGACCCCGTTTTGTGCGTAAGCAAGCTTGATAAATGAGGGCGCAGGTCTTTAAAATCTAAATTTCCGTTATCGCATGATTGGTAGTACGTCCCATTAATGCTCCGGGGTGGCCATCTTCTCACAACAGAATGTTGTTCCCTCTGCTGGAGCCACTCCGCCTCCTTCAGTCAGGAATTAGAAAATAAAACACCCTAGTGCTTTTGGGTACGACACAATACAAGTCTCTCCTGCCAAGTAGTAACTGGGTTACATAGTAAAAGCTCCAGTGTTGAAATGTCAGGTGGGTTTCTCAATCGGGATGTTTGGGATTTTTCACCCTTCTTCCCACTTTCAGGATATCCAGCAGGCCCGGAAGAGTCAGGAGACTTCCCATGAGTGAAACCTTTTAGCTGCTGCTCATCACTCCCTGTATTAGACCGGGCATCCCCATAAGGACCAGTCTTTCATCAGCTTAAATGTCTGTTATTGTCTAAAATCATTGCCACACAGTTCGAGCTCCAGTTCCTACTTCTGGTCTGAACAGCAACTAGAAACCTCTGAGATCTCCTCAGGATCTTCTCTCTGGGAACTAAAGTAACAGTGAAGCGCCTGGAGCACGTTTGGGGCCCGACCAGAGCAGATGATTAAATCACAGATTGTCCTGTTAGTCCAGTTAAGATCTGGGACATTTGTGGTTTCAAACCCCTGTGATGGAGCGCGGAATGTGAAGAATGCTCCGCTCAAGCCCGTGCACGGCGCTGAGGAGGAGGAGAGCCTACAAACTGATTTCAGCTTGCCACAAAGACCCAGTGTTTGCGCTGCATCTTGTTTCCACATCTGGAACCATGAGGTGCCGCGTTGGAGGATCAGGGGACAAAAGCAGTCTTGGTAATCAGCTCTTTCTCTAAGAGGTAGTTAAACATTAGTGTCAGCATACATTTTATTTCCACCGACCTTTACAGAAGTCAGGGGAAGGTAAATGCTGCTGTCCTGAAAACCAATCTGAGCATCAGGGTCAGTTTCGGTTATATGTTTGAAATGAATCTGAAACGCTCGCAGGCTCCACTTCCTGCTGCAGCGGTGACCTCTTTCTGCACCATTGTGAACGGACCAGAGCAAGGCGGGTCCAGTCAATACAAACAGGAAAAGAACATTCAATGGCAGCAGGGCGGACCAGTTCCTTCTGCTGCAGTCCAGTCTCCACCCAACACGTCGCCTCTCCTCCACCTCCTCTTCCTCTGTCGCTGGTCTGTCTGTAGGACAGCGCTGCTGGGTGTTTGTCCCCGTTTGTTCCTGTCGACTGTGTACAACTCCCCTCGGTCCACCAGGATAAACCTTCTAAACAAAGAAGGTATTAATTCATCTACAGACGAAGACCAGGGCCACTAAAGATTTATTTCTCTGATTTCTGAGATAGAAGTCTAAAATCGTATTAATCTCTTCTGTATATATTGAATGTGAGTGTCTGCAAAAAGAGAAAATATATTATTTTCAATGGGTTGTTGATATTTTTGGAGAATGATGTAAAAAAAGTAAACAACAGATATGAGAGTGGTGTTTTTAGTGTCATTCTGTTCAATTTAAACATGAACAAAATCAAAAGCTGCTTAAATTTGAATTTTTTTTTATTCTATCTATGTTTAAAACTAAGTTTTTAAAGTAATGTTATCCAGAGCGAAGAGCCATTGTAGAAGATCCAAGCAGCCTCAGGTTGTCGATTCCTAAGCTAGGCTAACCTTAAAGGGACATTATGGAAGTTTGACAGCCAAAACATGTATAGCAATAATAAATGTCTTCTTCATACATTCTCCTGCAATGCCCTGGTCCTGTAGAATGAGCCCTGGCATTTTTACTGTGATTGTCTGTTTTTCACAGAAAAAGAGAGCTGCTCGGGTCGAGCAGGCTGCTTCATGCGCGTTCACGCTCAGCCATAGCCCGTAGCATTTGCTATCAGTAGCTTTAGCAGCAGAGAGTGAGGTAGTGCCAACTCAGCGACGTTGTCGCTGTTCCTAACGCCTAGTGATGAACCTAGCTACATTTCTGAGGACCCTTAGCTACTTTCTGTAGAACTTTCTTCTAGATATTTCCTGCAAATTAGCAACAAAATAGCCATTTTCGCTCCGAACTGTTCGTTGAACGTTGTTTCAGCTGTCATCAAGGATATAAAAGTTACAGATACTGTGAATGTTACTAGAGTGTAGCTCACCTTGTAAGATGTTTGACTCCCATGCAGAAGACTTGGGTTCGATTCTGGGTGTGAACATGGTTTATTTAGAGTTTCTTTTTTACATTAATGGTATATTTTTTTATAGTAAAATGCCCAAATTTTTATTTGAGACTCGCCGAATGGCATTGAATTCACAGATAAAAAAGATGTGGATTCAACTTTCATTTTGGAACAATTTTTCAAGCAAGGGAAGGGAATGATCTGAGCATGCAGGAGGACTGACCCATCATAAACCTTTGTCGGCTGTGCTGAAGAGAAAGGTACAGAACCAAATTATTTAATTAATTAGCTGCGTGTTCTCCTGTCCTCTTTCCTCCGGGACACACGCACGCACACACACACACACGGGACTGTCTCAGCTGTCATTTTCGTTAAGGAGTGTGCACGTACAGCATGCGCGCCTCGTGCACGAGCCTACTATTGAAGCTGCCGTTACACTTTTGGCCTGAGGGGGCAATCACGAGCATAACAATTCAAAAGTCCGTAAAGTCCCTTTAACCTGATGTCAGGCTAATGCTACGGTTGGCTGGCGCACATGTAACTCTCTCCACCACTAAACACGTGTTACTGAAGTTTATCTCACTCACTTTTCTTTCTGTAAATGTAGCTTTTTCATTTTTTTTTTCATGCTTCGAGCCCCTGGGACACCCATCAGCATTAGTATTATTAATGTTGTTATTAAACTACCATCAAACAGCTGGAGTCTGTCACCTTGAAACGCTTCCAGCCTGACTCTTATCAGCTGTCCTTGCCTTCCTCATTTTTATGCTTCTCCAGCTGCAGAACACACACCGATGTGGCTTGTTGCATAATCCCGTCATTTATTTATTTATTTTTGAAGGAGGAACTGTTTTTGGGAGGCGGTGAGGGTGGGGGTGGCATGCCGGGCGATGAGATGACAAGAAAAGGAAGGGGATGGAGAGGGCTGCTCTATCTGCGCACTTCTGTCATCCAAGAGGTTTTGTGGACCTTTTTCTGTAACTCCTGAGCATAAAAAGACCGCGAACACGTGAGAGTAGGATACAGTATTTAATGTATGGCGGAGGTCAACAGGCTAGATATGTTGGTGGTGTGTTGGGCTCACCCTGCAATCATCCCTGTGGACACGTCTTATTTTCTTAGGAAAAGGGTGAAGAACTCTGATACTGGCGAGTCCTATCTCCACTACATGTGGTTTTGATTTCCTGGGTCCAGAACTGGAATGTGTTCTAGAACTGGGTCAATAATTTGGCGAAAATCAAAAACACTCCTGCTAATGTTTTCCAGGCTAGTGTGAAGACAAAGAGTGAGTGTAACATAGATGTTAAGGCTGCTTATGATGAGCTAGCCCAGCCTTCAGACCATTATGACAAGAGTGTAAATGTGGCCTGGATACTGAGAGGGAGAAGGCCCGTCCACATCGCAAATAGCTTGAATTCCTGCTTCCTGCATTAAGGAATGTGAGTGAGGAACATCTGTCAACATGGCAACTGGGTTCGGTGGACCCGCCTCCTGACAGCGCGCGCGCACACACACACACACACACACACACACACACACACACACACACACACACACACACACACACACACACACACACACACACACACACACACACACACACACACACACACACACACACACACAGTGTGAAAACAGAGCAACTTTGATTCTGGAAATGGATCTCTAACTCAGAACTGACTTATGCCTGGTTTGATATGTAGATGACCTCTTTATCACCCACTGCCAAAAGGTGTGTGTGTGTGTGTGTGTGTGTGTGTGTGTGTGTGTGTGTGTGTGTGTGTGTGTGTGTGTGTGTGTGTGTGTGTGTGTGTGTGTGTGTGTGTGTGTGTGTGTGTGTGTGTGTGTGTGTGTGTGTGTTGTAAGCATCCACAGCTGATTTAAAGCAACACTAAATACATTTCCCACTAATCCCTCCCACTGGTTGAAAGTAGAAGTAAAACTGTCGTAAACAACCCTAAAGCACCCTGCTGTAGCTAGCACTAACAACAAGCTAATGCTAACACAAGCAAACTGATACCAAATAAGCCACAAAGTAAAAGATCCACACTTTTTAACAAAAAATATTACAAGTCCGAAAGCAACAAAGCCAGGTCACCATCAGTCTGTGGTAGAGGTAGAGACCTCCCCTTTAGTGTTCCTACCTGAGCTAAAAAAGGTGTTAAGGTTAGGGTCCAGTCAGCAGAGGGCTGCAGAGTGATGTCTGATGGGAAGTTGTTCAGGTCTGTGGCCGAAGAACCACTGGAACCTAGCCTGGCAAGCCAGACTAAATAAATGTATTATTTAGTCTGGCAACGCTCCATTGACGGCTCTCGGTTGTGGGGCGGGTTCTACCGTTGTCTTTCAAATGATCTCCGCATGCTACTGGACAATGAATGTGACATACTCACCGCAACAGCTATCAGTAAATGAGGCGGTCCGCAGTTGAAGAAGGAGAAAACACATAATTTTTTCTTTAAAAAAGCACTTAAATACATCTATCTGCTCCTAATGAAGCCCAAGTTCTAATAATCCAAAATTGATGTAAAAGCCGTTTCAAACGAGCTGTCGCCATCTTGTTTCACTCTGTTGCATCATCCCACCCACCAGGCATACAGAGTGCCCTGATTGGCCCACAAAGCGGATAAAGCTCTGTGATTTGTTCACTAAGCAGATAGAGCACTATGATTGGCCCACCATTATGGACCAATCACAGCTCTTTGTGTTTGAAACCCCTCTAGAGAGCTGTGATTGGCCAGCCAGAATGCTGCTGGGGGCTGCAGAGGTTCCAGTGGAGCATTCCTAGACCAAACTTTGCAAAGCAAGAATTTGGTCTAGTTCACTAGGCTAACTGGAACCAGTTTGAAAGCAAAAGTGTTAAAAACTCTCCAGTGTGGCTTTGATGTTTGGAGACCGCTGCCACTATCAGACCACCTTAGCACTGGCTATCACCCAGCTGAGTTATGCAGATATGAAGAAGAAGAAGAAAATATCATTTCTATAGCGCCTCAAGATAAAAATCACGAGGCGCTTCACAAAAACAAAAAATGTAAAAATATAAAAAAGCATTTAGAAAATGTTTAAAAATATTTAAAATGAGCAAAAACGGCCAATTGTGATTAAAAAAATGTTAAGAAAGAGAGAGAGTGAACAGGAAAGAGGGAAATCAGTAGATCCTGAGGAAGGTGGAATAGGTGGGAGAGCAGAATAAAGAGAGAGTGGTGAAGAAGGTCATACAAAAGCCAGCTTGAACAAGTGAGTCTTCAGCTGCTTTTTAAAGGAGACCACTGAGTCCACTGATCTCAGGCTCAGGGGGAGAGAGTTCCAGAGTCTGGGGGCCACAGCAGCAAATGATCTGTCACCTTTGGTCTTTAGCCTGGTGCGCTGCACAACCAGTAGGCTTTGATCACTGGACCTCAGGGACCTGCTGGGGGTGTAGGGACTAAAAAGATCACCAATGTAAGATGGTGCTTGTCCATGTAAGGCCCTATAGACCAGAACCAAGATCTTGAAATGATCCTAGCAGCCAGTGAAGCTGGAGGAGAAGCGGGGTGATGTGGGTGTGTTTGGAGGACTTGGTCAGAAGCCGAACACAGGCATTCTGAACCACCTGTAGACAGTTCAGGGAGGTTCTGCTCAGACACGTGAAAAGAGAGTTACAGTAGTCTAAGCGTGAGGAGATGAAGGTGTGGATAGCTGTCTCAAGTTCAGAGCAGGACAGAATGGGACTCAGCTTAGCAATGTTCCTGAGATGGAAGAAGGAAGAGCGAACAAGAGAACTGACATGAGAATCCAGGGTGAGAGCTGGGTCAAAGGTCATGCCAAGATTTCTGACAGAAGGTTTGGTGTGAGAAGCAAGCTGACCAAGAGAGTCTCTGACTTCGGGAACCAGCTTGTCTGGGGCACAGATGAGGATCTCAGTCTTATCTTCATTCAGCTGAAGAAAGCTCCCAGCCATCCAGGTTTTGATAGAGTCTAAGCAGGTGTGTAACAGCTGCAACTTAGACATCTCATGGGGCTTAAAGGAGATGTACAGTTGGATGTCATCTGCATAAAGATGGTTGGAGATTCCTTTGAAGGAGCTCAGAATGTGCTGAAGAGGAAGCAGATAGAGGAGGAAGAGCAGAGGCTCCAGCACAGAACCTTGTGGGACACCATGGGTAAGAGAGGTGGTGGAGGACCTAAACGTGGAGACGGCCACAGAAAAGGAGCGCTCTGAGAGATGAGAGGAGAACCACTCCAGAGCAGATCCTGATAGGCCTACCCAGTCTCTCAGCCTCTCCAGTAGCAGGTGATGGTCAACAGTGTCAAAGGCTGCAGTCAGGTCCAGCAGGACCAGACCAGAACAGTCCCCTGCATCACTGTGAGTCAGAAGGTCATTTGAGACCCTAAGAAGAGCTGTTTCAGTAGAATGAGCTCTACGATGAGCTAAAATGTGCACAAATTGAAATTGTCTTCTGTGCTTTTTATAGCTGGCTTTCTATCCTAAATGTAAAATGTCTACTGAAGTCACAGTTGTGTTTACAGAACTGAGTAGTTGTGATCTGCAGTGAAAATGAAGCGCCTCCATCCGAGAACAGTTTATCACCAAAACACCATGAGGTTTACATGGAGGGGTGGAGCCTGACTTTAACTTTCAGCTGTTTCCTGTTTGTTCTGATGTACATCCTGTCGTAGGTTCAGAGTCGTTATTGACTCGCTGCAGCTGATATCTTCAGCTTCTAAATCGGTGTTTTTCAGGCTTTATTCAACAAAATCTGCTCGAGTAGAAATCAGTGCAACATTTTCTCTATTGTTCCCCAGTTTGGGCTTTCAGGGTAACAATAAAAGCCTTTTCCTTTGTGATCTATCTAATACAGACTGATGAGAACATTTAAACCAAGCAGAGGTCCGACCGGACAGGTTCAGAGAAAACGAGGACAGAGACTGAAGAGAAAAGGACAAAATGTGATGGGCGGCTCTGGCAGCTAGTTCTGTTCCTGGGCTACACAGGAATGTAACACACACACACTGACGTGTACACACAGGAAGCACATAAACAGTGCGGGGGTGGGGGGTCTGGGCTCAGAGACTTAAAGGTACAAGCCACGGCGATGGACACAGAAGGTCCATGTCCTCTGTGTTTTCACGGCGCTACGTGGGTCTGATGGGCAGTCTGTCTGAGAAACAGTCGGCTCAGAAGACTGCTCCTCTGGGACAAATCGTCTCCCGCCATCTGTTGCTCTCTTGTCCTGCACAGAGGACAGATTTGTTGCATAACATTGTGGCCACATGTGGTTTATTACAAGGAGAATCTGTTAAGATCATATTGGAGAATAAGGCATGCACACGTTCCATCGGATGCAGTCCTGTCCAAAGTGCGGCCCGGTGGCTGTCTGCGGCCTTCTGAATTCTTTTTTGTTGCCCCTGCTTGCTTTTCTAGTCTGTTGGAAATTTGTCTCCAACAGCCTTTAGATCTAGTTCAGATCTTTTTATGGGTAATATTAAATTTTACTGATCTGAGGCCATTTTTGAGCAGTAGAAATAAAAAAAAACGCACCATAAATTCATTGAAGCAGGTCTTTGGGGACTTTGAATTTGACTAGTTTGGGCCTTTTCCTGTCACCCCAGATCTAGAGTATCATTTGGCCTAAATAATTTAGCCCGTAAGCATGTTTTAGATGTTTTCTAACCTGTAATCA
Source organism: Nothobranchius furzeri (assembly GCF_043380555.1). Taxonomy (NCBI): domain Eukaryota; kingdom Metazoa; phylum Chordata; class Actinopteri; order Cyprinodontiformes; family Nothobranchiidae; genus Nothobranchius; species Nothobranchius furzeri. The sequence goes on along the minus strand of NC_091754.1, from coordinate 33,298,438 downwards.
CAGGTCTCTGTTCCCGCTATACATGCTGGGATATCACCTGTAGTAGGTGGGGGGCTGGGACAGGCAGCAGGAGCGCTGGTGTCACACAGCATGGCCGAGGTCTGCGTTGACATATCGGGACAGTGAGGTCATAAAGCCATCGGAGAGGATTTCCTCCTCTAGGTGTGGTCACGTAGTTCATGCTGTTTGTCTTGTTTTCTGGTGTTTTTTTGTTAACCACCATGACAAAAACATGTAGTTCATGGAGCTGAAGGCAGCTCTGGTGTTTCAGTCTGCAAATATGTCCTCAAAAATGTATGAAGACAACAGAATACATGCATATCAACATGGAGCAGTAAATTCTGTGAGTACTGTGTAATGTGTTATTTCTTATTGGTGTATAATTAAATTCAGAGGGGATAAAACAGCCACCGCCTGCATGTGGAGACCTTGTTCTAAGCTGGTTTTAACTCTGTCTGTTGAGGGAGCTCTTACTGAGCCTGGTTGATCTTTATGCAGATAAACATTTGTGCTTCTGCTCATTCAGGTGTCATTTAAAGGGGCATTATGGAAGTTTGACAGTCAAAACATGTATAGAAATAATAAATGTCTTCATACATTCTCCTGCAATGCCCTGGTCCTGTAGAATGAGCCCTGGCATTTTTACTGTGATTGCCTGTTTTTCTGTAAAATCACAGAAAAAGAGAGCTGCTCGGGTCGAGCAGGCTGCTTCATGCGCGTTCACGCTCAGGCATAGCCCGTAGCATTTGCTATCAGTAGCTTTAGCAGCAGAGAGTGAGGTAATGCCAACTCAGCGACTTTGTCGCTGTTCCTAACGCCTAGTGATGAACCTAGCTACATTTCTCAGCACCCTTAGCTACTTTCTTCTAGATATTTCCTGCAAATTAGCAACAAAATAGCCATTTTCGCTCCGAACTGTTCTTTGGTTTGACGTTGTTTCAGCTGTCATCAAGGATATAAAAGTTACAGATACAAAGGATGTCACTGGCGCTTTAGCTCACCTAATAAGACGTCGGACTCTCGTGCAGAAGACCTGGGTTCAATTCTGGGTGTGAACATAGTTCATTTAGAGTTTTTTTTTTTTTACATTAATGGTGTATTTTTTTACAGTAAGATGCCCAAATTTTTATTTGAGACTCGCCGTACGGCATTGAATTCACAGATGAAAAAGATGTGGGTTCAACTTTCATTTTGGAACAATTCTTCAAGCAAGGGAAGGGAATGATCTGAGCATGCAGGAGGACTGACCCATCATAAACCTTTGTCGGCTGTGCTGAAGAGAGAGGTACAGAACCAAATTATTTAATTAATTAGTTGCGTGTTCTCCTGTCCTCCGGGCCACACACACACACACACACACACACACACACACACACACACGACTGTCTCAGCTGTTATTTTCGTTAAGGAGTGTGCACGTACAGCATGCGCGCTTCGTGCACGAGCCTACTATTGAAGCTGCCGTTACGCTTTTGGCCTGAGGGGGCAATCGCGAGCATAAAAATTCTAAACTCCGTAAAGTCCCTTTAAGTAAAATATTGCCGTATTTGATCACCTTTAATTGTTTTTGTCCGAGTGATTACATCTAAATAAATCACCTGCGTTGTGATCATTGACCTCATTGATGGTTCTGTTAGCTTTGTTGTGTTTAGGACTTCAGCATGTTTGTGTTTTTTAGGAAATGGCGGTGCGAGCGCTGAAGCAGACGGGCAGCAGGAATATTGAAGCAGCGTTGGAGTACATCAGTAAAATGGGCTACCTTGACCCTCACAACGAGCTCATTGTTCGTGTCATTAAACAGACGTCGCCGGGTATGAACACCCAGCTGGTGGCTTATTATTTACAGCTTTTACTGGATGATGAGAAGACGTTTTTGTTGAGCATGACATCTGTGACCTCCTTCCATGTTGCAGGTAAAGCAGGGATGCAAAACACAATGGACCATCGGCCCACCTTAGAGGTTCCAGGTGAGGCAGGTGCCATGCCTCCTTATCACCAGATGGGGGCTTCCATGTATGACGGGGTTGCAGGTTATGGACCTGAGGGGGAGATGACCAGGCCTTACATGGGTGCCCCCCCTGTTATGAACTACATGATGCCCCCTTCCAGTGCAGCTCAGGGTGCTGCAATAGGGAATCCAATGGGTCGGCCCCCTAGCATGGGCAGCTATCCGCCTGTGATGCCTACCCAAGGCAACCCGGGTAGCACCATGTACCCCCCAGGGGCTCAGCAGAAGGGCTACCCTGGCAGCATGGAGCAGCACGGGCCCATGATGAGCTACAACGTCCCGGGCCAGCCTTTGCAGCTCCAGCCACAGCCACCAGGGGGCCCTGTTCCAGGGCCACACTATGATTATGGCCATCCCAGGCAGCACATGATGGAGCCTGCAGGCTACGGAGTCAAGAGGACTCCTTCTTTCCAGAACAAGATGCAGCCACCACCTATGGCCCCTCCAGACAACTACATCAACATGCAGGGGAAAGGGGGAATGGTTCAGAATGGGCCGGGGGGAGGAGCAGGTGGATACCCCACTAACATGTACCTTTCTCCTCACTCCCACCCCCGACAAGCCAGCCCCACATCCCACCCGGTCCATATGATGTCCCGCTCCCCGGGCGGAGTGGCAGCTTTGGGCCCCGACTTCTCAGATCTGGCCCAGATGACCCCCTCCAGGGCCAGCCTCAACCTAGACCTGTATGACCATCATTGGGGGGGGCCTCCAGTTCCTGAAGGGGCCCCTCCATCCAGGCAAGCCCAGCCCCAGGGCCCGTTTCGGGGGGAAGTACGTGTGCCCAGCAGGACTAACTCCTTCAACAGTCGTTCTGCAGGTCCAAACGCTGTCCGACCCACGATGGCTGCACCCCCCACTGCTGGGAAACAGGACTCCTCACTGGGCCCTCCAAACACCATCACAGCTGTAACCTCCCCACCTATCCAGCAGCCAGTCAAGAGCATCCGTGTAATGAGACCAGAGCCCAAGACTGCAGTGGGACCGTGCCACCCTGCCTGGATGACTGCTCAAGCCCAGGATGCAGCAGAACCTCTGACCTACATGCCGGAGGAGACCTACCCACTAGATCCTGTACAAGAGCCACGCTGTCCTCCTCCACCTTACCCGAAAAATCTGCTCATGTCTGGAGCAGCTGGAGAGCCTGGGGTCCTGGAGGGAGCAGGTGCACCAGACCCGAGCAATCCCGCTACCAGAAGCACACACAGTGGCAGCGGGGGGAGTGGAAAGGCCGAAGACGGCCAGCAGCTCAAAGAGAAGACAAAGGTCAGCAAGGGAGAGAAGACGGTGAAGGACAAGAAGCAGATCCAGACGTCCCCTGTGCCTGTCAGAAAGAACGGACGGAACGAAGAAAAGAGGGAGTCTCGCATCAAATCCTACTCCCCCTTCGCCTTCAAATTCTACATGGAGCAGCACATAGAGAACGTGATGAAGACCTACCAGCAGAAGCTCAACCGCAGGCTTCAGCTGGAGCAAGAGATGTCCAAGGTAAGATAACAGAGCTTACTGCTCATTTAAAACCAGTTCAGTCGTGTTTTTGGCACAAAATGACAAACCCAGGTCAGACCACTGGCTTCAGCTTGACCCTCCTCTTCTCTGCCCAGGCTGGCCTGTCGGAGGCAGAGCAGGAGCAGATGAGGAAGATGCTGAACCAGAAAGAGTCCAACTACAACAGGCTGCGCCGTGCCAAGATGGACAAGTCCATGTTTGTCAAAATCAAGACTCTGGGTATTGGTGCTTTTGGTGAAGTGTGCCTCACGCGTAAAGTAGACACATGCGCACTTTATGCCATGAAAACACTGCGCAAGAAAGATGTCCTCAATCGCAACCAGGTGATTTATTATGCATTTACTCTATTACTGATGAATTAGTGATTGGTGAGCATCAATCAGAGAAGTCCTAACGAGTGTTTCTGGTGCAGGTGGCCCATGTGAAAGCAGAGCGCGACATCCTGGCAGAGGCAGATAACGAGTGGGTGGTGCGTCTCTACTACTCATTCCAGGACAGAGACAGCCTCTACTTTGTGATGGACTACATCCCCGGAGGAGACATGATGAGTCTGCTCATCCGGATGGGGGTCTTCCCTGAGCCTCTGGCACGCTTCTATGTGGCCGAGCTGACGCTGGCCATCGAGAGCGTCCACAAGATGGGCTTCATCCACCGCGACATCAAGCCGGACAACATCCTCATCGACCTGGACGGGCACATCAAGCTGACTGATTTTGGTCTCTGCACAGGCTTCCGCTGGACACACAACTCCAAGTACTACCAGAAAGGTCAGGCAGGCAGTGAGAACGTGAGATTTGGTTTTGTTTAAACGAGCACGCAGGGACAACGAAGCTACAGAGTCTAGACGGGCTTCTGCTGCTGAGTTTGTGTCTGAACCAGATGATGCTGAATGGTTGTTTCTACTCTTTTGTCCTCAAGGGAGTCACGTAAGGCAGGACAGCATGGAGCCCAGTGACTTTTGGGATGACGTCTCCAACTGTCGCTGCGGCGACCGGCTGATGACCCTGGAGCAGCACTCCAACCGCCTTCATCAGCGCTGCCTGGCTCACTCGCTGGTGGGAACGCCTAATTACATCGCACCCGAGGTTCTGCTGCGCAAAGGTCAGTCTGAAGGATGATGGCTGCCGAGGCAGGAAGGACCCGTTTAACATAAGGCCATCATGTCCCCACTAGGGTTGTCACGGTGGGACAATTTCACCTCACGGTTATTGTGACCACAATTATCACGGTTTTCGGTATTAAGGCGGTATTTTTTTTAAACGTGTTACATTTTCAGACAACTAAACAAACCCTGTACATCGGGAAAATATTGTCCTCGGTTTGTGTCCTTCCAGTGAGCTTTGTAGATGTGGGAAAATGTCATCAGGCAGTAATCATTGTTAAATTCTTGATTATTCTCGGAGAGAGACCAACTCTTATCTGCCCCTGGGAGCCCCGTAATGCGTAGCGTCATTTCAACATGGGGGTGTCCGCGACACGGTTTATATGCAGGTAGCGGCGCAGCGGCTGCTTTATATAGCGACTCGTTGCATTCTCCCTCAACCCAAATCTTCGGATCACGCATTTTAGCTAAAACGTTAGCTTGCCTTGTGTTGACTGTAGAGTTGTGGGTGATGGTCACGCAGATGTGTCATGAGATGTGAAGCGTTGCTGCCTTTCACAGACACTTTTTCTGCACGTGCTGCAAACAGGATAGCCGTCTTCTATCAGCTGTCCCTCGGCATTCTTCAAATATCCAAAATATGCCCGTACTTCCCCCTTTGTCTTCTTTGAGGGATAATAAATGCCCTGAGTGCTGCTGTCTCCTCCTTTGGCCATTATTTCAGCTTTAGCTTCAAGAAAGTTTTGGTTGTAAACAACAAAGTGCGCATGTGCCGCCGGCAACTTCAGCAGATGATACGGTGGCTGGTAAGGGTCACCGCGCTGACACCGCAGCCACGGTAATCCACCGAGATAATATATGTTTTTAAAAACAAGACGGTTTTTATTATTGTCAACTTTTTTACCGGGGTTTACCGCTACACCGGTTACCGTGACAACCCTAGCCCCCACTGGTTGGAACATGATACCAAGTCCTGGTTTATTCAGTCATTTAGTGACAGGATAAGAAAAGAAGTGATCTTTATGGTCTTGGGTGTCCTTTTTTTTTTTGTGTGTGTGTGTGTGTGTGTGTGTGTAGGTTACACTCAGTTGTGTGACTGGTGGAGTGTGGGAGTGATCCTTTTTGAGATGTTGGTGGGACAGCCGCCCTTCCTCGCTTCAACGCCTACAGAGACTCAGATTAAGGTTGGTAGAAAAAGGAAATACATCTTTTTTATTCTCTCCATGTAATAATCTGATTATTGAGGTCATATCCATGTCAGTAAGTGATGGTAGGAATTGAGAGATCTGCTAATCGCTAGACCAAGGTAATGTAGCAACCCTCAGCATCTGCTGCTGTCTTCATGGGTGTTTGTCAGCAAACCTGGAACCAGCTGTATGGATCTGTAGTTTAACGTTTGTGTATGTGCTGTTGATGCAGCCAGCCCTAAACCTAGTTTTGTCTAACTAACCAAGACGGTTTAATTGCACTTTTAAAGGAAACCACGTTTGACAGTAGTTCCTGGTAAAGTGTTCAGGATATCTCCTTCGGTTCCCTCCCAGTGGTGTGCTTTTGTCTCATTGAGGATGAAATGTTTAAACATTTTAACTCGACGTGTGTTCCGGACTTGTCTTTGCAGGTCATAAACTGGGAAAGCACACTACAGGTGCCTCCGCAGGTCAAACTGAGCCCAGAGGCTGTGGACATCATCGGTCACCTCTGCTGTTCTGCAGAAGACCGCCTGGGTGCCAACGGTGCCGGAGAGATAAAGGCCCACCCCTTCTTTGCTGAGGTGGATTTCTCCAGCAATTTGCGGCAGCAACTGGCACCTTACCGTCCCAAGATCGCCCACCCGATGGACACGTCTAACTTTGACCCGGTGGAGGAGGAAGGAGGCCCAGGAGCATGGAGTGACAGCGGGGACAGCACCCGAGCCTTGGACGTACTGTGTTCGCCACACGGAAAGCACCCGGAGCACGCCTTCTACGAATTCACCTTCCGCAGGTTCTTTGATGACAATGGCTGCCCCTTCCGCTACCCGAAACCCCTCGAGGCTCACGAGGTGTCACCAGGCTTCAGCGGAGCAGCCAGCTTGGGCCCAGAGGAGGAGGACAAGGAGGGTCTGGAGGAGGAGGAGGAGGAAGATGATGAGGAGGAGGAGGAGGGAGAGCAAGGGGAGGGATGTGAGCCAGTGTATGTTTAGAGCTTTACCGCAACAGGTTGTATCTAACACTGCTCCTCCCCCTCCTCTCGTGTGTGTGTGTGTGTGTGTGTGTGTGTGTGTGTGTGTGTGTGTGTGTGTGTGTGTGTGTGTGTGTGTGTGTGTGTGTGTGTGTGTGTGTGTGTGTGTGTGTCACACACACCTGGGTTGTGGAATTATAAAGGAGCAGGATGGATGACATCACCACCGTGTGGAGTATGTAGTGCACTCCTCATGGATAACTTGACTCTTGTGATCCGGGACCAAGAAGCGACCTTTTGCATGTGACCAACTGGGAGAGGAGGCTGATCCAGAATCAGTTGGCTAACGATGCTGGAGCTGCACGGATGTCTGGGTTTAGTGTGAGGACCGGCTCTGGTTCCTCCAGCAGTTTCTCGTCTCATTCCTTCCAGCTGTGGGTCTTACGGGTGAATGAAACCCCTCCTCAGCGACCTGGACCAGGAGCTACTTCCTGTTCTGTCTGAGCTGCTTTACTTTTTTAGGATGGCACACAGCAGTAGGAGGAGTGGAACCAGTTTACCTGTTAGTTGTGCCTCTTTCACAGCTACTGCAAAATAAGCTAAAGATACATAAGCACACATGCCTGCCTAAACGGTGTCGTCCGTGCTGAGTGAGGAAAGGCAGTTAGATTTCATGCTGGTTTCTGGTGTCTGTTACACACACTTAATTCACTTTCTCAGTGCTGACTTTGGATTTGGCTAAGAAAAAGAGACAGACTTTATACGTGCTGGAAATCAGCAGTTTCCTGACGGATCAGTGCTTTGTAACATCACAACATTTATGCTTCTCTCCTAAATAATCCATTTTGTTTACTTTGTGATCTTTATTCTCTCAAAGTTAAAGAACTGAGAACTCAAGGAATGGGAGCCAGAGCTGTGCAGGCCTGAGCCTGTTGGGGTGGATGATGCTTCAGATTGAAATCTAATCACACACACACACACATATGCAATTTTTCACCAAGATGCACAATTGTACAGCTACTTTGCAAAGATCAGTCCTGCAGCTGCAGCTTCACCTATTTCCTGTACAGAGGCAGTAGGAACTTGTCCTTACAGCAGCCAAACGTGACGGTTTCACTAAGTGCAATACAAAAACTACATTATGTGTGTATAGAGTTCTAAACACATTTTATCCCTTTGAACGTTTAGACCTGAACTGTATATTTATGGTTTATGTGTGTGTGTTAAACTTCAGTTACACCATGCTGCTTGATATTGTGGTTAATATTATTTACATATTGCTATTGGCTGCATTCTTTTGTTGTTGTGGTCTAAAGAAATGTTGGCTGAAGTGTGTTTGTGTGCCTTTCTAAGTGAGCCTTGTGTGTTACGAAGGAGACGACTGATGATGATGTGAGGTGGGTTCCTGGTCCTCTGCAGCTGGGCGGGCCCTGACTGTTGAGGACAGGATATGTCTGGTTTTTGAGAGAGAGAGAGAGAGAGGATGGCTTCTAGATATGTTAATGGGACATGAAAAGCTTAATCTAATATACAAAGCTTCTAAAAGTGGTGCATTCTCTTTTATTTATCCAAAATGACCGCTAATTAGTTTTGGGTCTATTTTTGCTAGAGGTGTGCCATGCTCTGTGTCTGAGCGCCTCTGCAGACGATGCTTACATCTGTTCATTTTTATGCTTCTTGACAATCAAACAGTAACCTTTTTTTTTGTTTTGTTTTTTTATGAAACAATATCCAACTGTTTCAGCAGTATTCTGAATTTCACTTGTGGGTTATTAAAGCAAGTCAGTTCTCTGGGTGATGTGTGGTTTTGCTTGACAATGTTTTATTTTTTATAAATGTGTGTTTTCTATCATGCAGCACAATCTTAAAAGATGCTTTTCTTATTTCTATCCCTTTTCCACAGACCTCTTCCTTTTATCTGATGCGAGGAGGCTGACGGAGCATGCTCAATGTTTCATTCACTCGCTGTTTACATACAACACTCATTCCTCTTGTTCTCCTTGGTGACTATTTAGTCAGCAAGTAGAAATTGAAGAAGCAGAGAATAACCGGACTGTTAAAACAACTGATGATTGGTAGTTTTTACACTTGAGGGCTCTGGTGGAAACGCGTGCAGGTGTTTCCAAACCCTTTCTGTGTTGCTTCAACTGAGTTTTTTGTTCTCACATCAGTTTTGCTGCGTGGTGAACCTTAGAGAATATTGTCTTTTCATGATGGAGAAGCAGATTTGTTGCATGGCTGCATGAGAACTGTGTAAACTCATTACGAAGTAACCGTTACAACGGTGTTATTTATAAATGCGTTAAACTGGACGGAAGCCAATGTTCTGCGTGTAAACATAGCTACCAAACAAAGATGTCTGCTACAAGCCAATCACAACGCTGGTGCTGCTCCGTCACTCCTACACATCACATTTGTCTTTCACTCCGTCGCTCCTGCTTCTCTTATGCTGCTTTGACTACATTTCCCACCCACGCCGATGAGGACGGTCTTCCCCATGGGGGGAAACATCTCTCTGCTGTGTGTGTGGGTGTGTGTGTGAGAGAGAGAGGTGTTTGGATATGTGCTTTCTGATTCTAATTTTGGAGAATGACAATCTGATTTTTTTTTGTCTTGATTTCCTGGTGTGACTTATTTTTATATCATTTTGTATTTCTACTCCACAGTTTTTGGTTTTCTCCTCGTGTGATACAGTTCTGTTACTCATTAGTTTATATTTAATACAGATATACATATTTTTTGTATCTTTTTCCCCCTTTTTTTCAGTTTCACTAATGGTAAAAATCCATGAATACACAGTATTATATATGTAATTTCAACAGGTATCTCTTTTTTACATTATGTATGAACAGTGAAATTGTATAAATGCTTTAATTGTTGTTCTGGTTGTGTGTAAAATGTATGTATAAATTAAATTAACCAACTCTGACTTGTGTGCATTCATATAAAAACATCACACTGAAGCTGCCATTGTATTAGATGTGCTTATCATCCAAAAAGTTGGTTTAAAATATTAGTTGTAAACTGATCATGAAATATTCACTGTTTATTCGTTCCAAACATGGGCATAGGTCAAACAGGAAGTGACAATCGTTTTTATGAAGAGTTCTACTAAACCTTTTTATTGTTTGTTCTTACGTTTTTTTTTTTTAGCTCTAATGAAAATCTGAATTGGTAACAAAACTTCTGTTCATGATAAAGCGCGGTTTTATGGGTTTTAGTCCGACTACGCTTTTTATAAACCCGGTTTATGCTAATGAACAGATGTTAGCCGAAAAAGGTACCCTTGCCGTGGGAAGAGCCTTACGCATTTCATGAGAATATATACCCCTTGGTATTCTTGATAAGAAAAGTTTCAGACACGGTCAAGGAAACGAGGTGTCTTGCTCATGTTTGAAACATGTGTATTATGAAAGTAAACTGATAAATGTGACCCACAAAGCGAAAACTGCCTCGAAATGACTTTTCCCGCGCCGAGGGGTGAGTTTTTGTTGGTGATGGTGCTTTTTCCGGCACAACAGCATCCAAGCAGCGGCGCGATCAGGTCACGTGACGAGAGCGCGTGGCGCGTCATTGGAAAGGGACGATGATGGCGGCGCTCGGTGCACCAGAAGTGATCACACAACTGGAAAATGCTGCTAAAGTTTTAATGGTGAGAAATTCATTCTTGTTTTACAGACACCGCGGGGATACCGCACACATTTTAACCCCGTTTCTGGTGGAGTTTGGCGGTCAGGGATTCTCTAGGGTGTTTAGTTATAAATGTTTTCATGTTAGTAACGGCTGTGAGCGATGTGTGGCGCAGCGCCTCGCTTGGCTCCATCCCGAAAGAGGAAAAAAAAACTACATAAAATCCACTTTTGTCCTCCAGTTTCAACAGCTCTGTATTTATCTTCACATTTCGTCCATCCTTTACATTTAGCCCACGACTGGACGCTTTTAAAGCGATTGTCACTTGGTTTTCCAGAAAGTTCAGCCGTTCTGCGCTTATTTGGTTAAATCAAGTTTTCTGGACTCTCGTCTCCATATAAACACACGGATTGGGTTTGCTCTGGTAGCTTTAGCTCATCACCTCCTTATACCTCATTAGCTCCCCATTAGCCCATCCGCTGGAACAAACTAGACCCTAAAACCGGCCCAGAGCAGGTAGCTAGCCATGTGTGGGATGATGTAGCTCTTTTATGATCTTGATGCTGGTTTGAAACTAAAACTCAACTTTCTAATAATGAAACGATGAGAAAAGCTGCTTTTGTTTGTCGTAGGAAGATGAGCTTCTGTTTAACTTATTCAAATGCAGCAACTGTCTTTACAGTGAGTCCAACTCCTCATCAGTGAGATTTAGTTAATCTGTAGAAAAGCATGATGCTGGGTACAGCTGTGTGTGAAGTGTATCATAAGATGTACTTTCAACTTCCCTTTGAGAATATTCTCATCGAGCTGGCCATGAGATCAGTTATTGCAATGCATTTATTTATTACAGATGTCAGCTTTCTAGTAGATCTTTACTTGGTGAATCTACACAATTAAATACAATTTAGTTAATCTCCTTTGAGAGAAAATGCAAAAAGTTATGTGGAGCTTTATAGAGCTTCATGTGGTTTATTCAGGTGATTTTAATTGTTTTGTGCAGTCAGAACACATCACTACTACCATGTTGGATTGGAACTTCAGGTCAACCGATATTGGTTTGGATGGTCAGCCCATGCCCAGCATCTAGACATTTTCCACCTTATTTTCATGCTAAATTGTAAAAACATCAGCTGATGCACCAGATTTGTGAAGCTGAATCACCTTTTGAATTAAACTAAATGTTCTATCTTAAAGATGTAGCCGAGGATGTTTCTGAATTTCAGGAAAGAACCACCCTCTCCTCGTTTTGGGGGGGAAAAAATGCACATGAGAAAGAACGTCCAGTTATCCTCGTTACAAGTAGCTGCCGGCTTTGCAGCCAACATCTTCTTCTAGCTGTAATCTAAATTTAATTTCTCCAAATAGTATGCCAAACTTTAGCTTACCCGTCGAGCAGAAAACCGGCGACGGAGACATCTGTGGGGAGCCCAACTTTCGCTCTGTGCATGCGCAGGAAGTGAAAACTACCCAGCAACTTACGACGACGGCCTTGCGTTAATGGTTCACCAGAAATGATTGACAGTTAAGAGTACAGGTGGTTCAGATGATCCACCTGGAAGAAAAAGTTCCTTTGCTATACTTTTTAACTTTGTGCACTGCTCAGTGTTAAAGTCAGACACTTGAATAAAGTTAATTTAGAGCATTTATTATGCAGATGTTATCAATGAACATAAATATACTTCTAAATAAAAAATTTGCAACTGCACTGGGCTGCCCAAAGACATGCCCGACTTTAAATTGACGTTACTGAGGACAAATATTGGCCAATGTATAGAAAATGGTAAATATCTGCACATTATGTCAGCCGACCGATATATGTATATATATATATATATATTAGGGATGTAAGAAAATATCATGATGGCAATATATCGTGATATTTTTCCCAGCAATATTATATCGATATTCAAAAGCCGTGTATCGGAAATATCGATATGGCAATATATCGTGATATTTTTTCCTGAGATTATTACATCGATATTCAAAAGCTGTGTATCTAATTCCTGAAAGAATTTACATGCAAACATTTGTGTATTTTCTTTTCGTTTTGCGCAATTCAATCGCCACCCGCTAGTTGGCAGCAGTGTGCAACAAGTTTTGTTTCCACCACTGAAATGTAAATCCCTCCATCATGGTTCAGATACCTCATGTTAAACATGTTACGTATCAGTTTGGACTGTTTATTGAACATTCTTACAATAAATTCAGTAAAAAAAATGCTTGTAACGTCTGACTGAATGTATCGCAATGTATCGTGATATATCGTATCATCTCCCCTGTATCGTGATATGTATCGTATCGCCAGAATTTCAAAAATACACATCCCTAATATATATATATATATCCCTAGTTGGCATTATAAGACAGTAGGTGTTGATCTGAAGATTTGAGGTGTGTAACAACTTCATTCACCATATCAGAGAGGAAGAGGAAAATCTCTACTTTTTACAGTGTTTGTGATATTGGGCTGCATGGTTGAGCAGTGGGTGACACTGTGGCCTTGCAGAAAGTAGGTTGGAGGTTCAAACCTCGACTGCTGTCGTTCTGTGGGGAACTGGTATACTCTCCCCGTGCATGTATGGGTTTTCTCTGAGTGCTGACACCAAATTGTCCCTAGGTGTGGGTGAGTGTGTGAATGGTTGTTGTTGGACTCTGTGTCCCTGTGATGGACTGGAGACCTGTCCAGGGTGTCCCCAAAGATACTGACTGAGACTCAGCCACATTTGCTCTTTCTGCTAATTGATCAAAGATCTGGAAAACAATAAATCTCATGTTGACTCTTGACTGATAACATAGATGACCACAACAGCCAGAAAACACGTGTCACAATAATACAGTGCATCATTTTGTTCTGCTTACCATGCATGGTTTGGGTGGGTTTTGTAGCTTTGTGCTTGATGAGTGTGGTGGTTTTAGGCCGATACATTCTGTGGACCGGAGAGATGTCAGTTTTTATTAATCTATCAAAAGGATAACATGAAGTTTTCCCTCACTGAAATAACTGGTACAGCTGGTCTCTTAAACTCTGTTTTAGATAAAAAGCATTACAAAACTATTTTTATTTGATAGCAGATTACACCCGCTTCAGGTTATTAGGTCCTTCTGATAATAGTTTAGGACATGTCACGTTTAGGTTGAGGTGTGCATTTGTTGTGTGTGTGTGTGTGTGTTGGGGGGGTAAGGCCGTTTCTGCTGTCTTCAGCCACAGAGCTGCTCCTATGTGTAATTAGGTCTGGAATGTGACTTTCCTGCTGAGCGGTATCATGGAGACGCTCCTCCATAAAAATCTGGGTTGTTCTGTTTTTCATTCATGGTGTATTTGATCTGGTTTGTATTTTATTATTATCAGAGAGTTTCTGATATGTTTTGTTGTTACTTTTAATTACAAGGGAGACAGGAGATGTTTGAGAGTGGAAAACAAGCTCCGGTGCTGTTAGCGTTTTTCTTTGAACCGAATCATAAATGCTTGCCGCGCTCGGCATGCTGTCCTATTTTAAGACAGGGCTTCTATTGAGAGGTGGTTTTGTGTTTAAAACAATCATTTAACTTGTTTGTGCAGGCGCCTGCTGTTTTCAAAATATTTTCCATGAGGTTTAAGGAACATAGCTTTCTACATGAGTAGTGTCTCAAAAATACTGGGTGTACATTTTCACTTCAGTGTTTTAGCCACCTGCATCAATTCCCTGGGAGTTTTGTTTCTCCCACACTCCTCTAATATAGCACTCAGAGCAGAGTACATGGAGCTGGGTTTAGTTTGTGGAACACCACAATATTATAATACAAACTGTTGTACGGTATCGACGTTTGCTTTAGTTTCATTTGTAGTTCATAATACACGGTCTCCTCATCAGAGTTATTCCAGAGGGCGTAGAAGAGGATTAGGAGTACATGGAGCTCGGTTTGTTTTTGCATAATTTAAAAACAGTTGTTGTTAAAGGTTTTCATAATGAACAATATTATACAACACTACGATGAAAAAATACAAACAGTTGTATCATGATATTTATCAAATATGGTTATATATTGGAAAAATAATATATGTAATTAAATAAGTGATTTAAAAAATTATTAAACACTCGAAAGTATCAAAAATTTGTACCGTTAAGTACCGGTATCGATTCTTAGGTACCGGGAATTGGCACAGTATCGATTCAAATGTCAAAGGTACCCATCCCTACTGGGGACGTAACAAGTGGGCGTGGTGCGTCGACTACCGCATTTGACATTGATGATTTTTTTAGAACGGAAGTAAATACTCCCAAAAATGTATAAACTGGTTCTGTAAAAGAATAAACACTACAGGCCTTCCATTTTGTATAACAGCACATTTATTTTGTTGAGGTGTGTTGTGTTCTGGTGACATGAAGAGCTTGGAAGTGCAGGCTGCTGAGCCTGAGAGGTGGTTTTGTTCTCCATGCTGCTCTGTTTGGTCAGTCACGTTCGTGTTACAACCCTTCCATTCCTGAGGAGTTTGGCTCATGTGCAAAAAGGAATGCATAATTATCCATAATCGGCTTACCAAAGATGTCCCACTAATAAAACTGGTCGACGATTACTTTCTTAAAGACAAAAATAAGGATCGCAAAAGGTACAAACTCAAACTGGGTGGTTAAACCAAACTCAAGGCAATATTTTAAACTAAACGAATAACCCACAGCAGTCACCAAAAGGGATATCTGCTCCACACAAAAGATGTACTCTAAACCAAAACATACGATCCAAACACAAGAAGCTACAAAAATGCTAACAGTAGCTTTACCAACGCTGAGCTCAAGTAGGCAAGTTTACTTTAACCAAAAAGACCCAACAAACAGACCGGCGTGTAGGAGAAACTGCTACTGCAAAAACAGTTCTTCTTGAATGTCTGAAAGAAGCTCCCGTATGAAGGGAGAAACGCTAATCCCTTTGATTTTCCTACAGACGAAGCAGCAGCTTTGACTCTGGAAGTTGTTGTCCGTTGCCGGGCGACCGAGGCGGCCCAAACAAGAAGGGAATCTGGTAGTGGACATTGTTCCAGGTCTTTGGTGTTTGGTGGAGATGTTAGTGAAGGCAGAGAAGAGGGTGAACTAGAGGAAAAGCAGGCAGAATCCTCCCTACTGTATTTATGGACTACTGGGGACGTAAAAAATGGGTGTGGTGTGTCGACCACCGGATTTGACATAAACAGTTTCTTAGAACTGAGTCGTCAACGCCATTGACGCGTCGCTACAGTCCCAGTTCGGACCGAGCCATGTTATTGGCTGCGTTTTTTTGACAAATGTGATAGAACCACTTCATTAATTGTTTTTATTTCTACAAAAATATTTATAGCTAATTATATTTAAAACATTAAGACTGAGGTATGTTAAAAATGTCTCAAGCTAGTTTGTTTTGCAGATTTGCCAAAGTAGCTTTAAGAATCAGTGAACAGCTCATTTGGAGCAATCAGTGGATTAATGATGGTTTGGAGCAAAGAAGTTTAGCAGAAGGTTGTCATTTCAGAACACGTAGATTCTAGATTTGTGTGTGTGCATCTAGATTTGTGTGTGTGCATCTAGATTTGTGTGTGTGTCTAGATTTGTGTGTTGTGCATCTAGATTTGTGTGTGTGTCTAGATTTGTGTGTTGTGCATCCAGATTTGTGTGTTGTGCATCCAGATTTGTGTGTGTGTATGTAGATTTGTGTGTGTGCGCATCTAGATTTGTGTGTGCATCTAGATTTGTGTGTTGTGCATCTAGATTTGTGTGTGTGCATCTAGATTTGTGTGTGTGCATCTTGATTTGTGTATTGTGCATCTAGATTTGTGTATTGTGCATATAGATTTGTGTGTTGTGGATATCTAGATTTGTGCATTGTGCATCTAGATTTGTGTGTGTGCATCTAGATTTGTGTGTTGTGCATCTAGATTTGTGTGTTGTGGATATCTAGATTTGTGCGTTGTGCATATCTAGATTTGTGCGTTGTGCATATCTAGATTTGTGCGTTGTGCATCTAGATTTGTTTGTTGTGCATCTAGATTTGTGTGTTGTGCATGTAGATGTTACAGGTTTGAGATACCTAGATATCGATGTTCTAAGTGGTATCTAAATTAGATATTCCATCCCTGTGGTATCGATATTATGGACTATTATACACAGCCTTCTTCAAGTACACCGACACGCACGACAGCCAGATGCCGTAAAGCAGCCTCCGCCTCCCAGACAAACAAGAAGAAGACGCCACATGGCTACATTGCAATTTCCCAAGCAAGATGTCTCCGATCCAAGTTTTGTCTACCAAATAAATAAACAAAAACATAAACAGCGAATTTGGGAGGCGCTTCACAGCCCAACTTAATTAGCATACCAAGTCCGACACGTAGTTGTATATTCACGCTTATGTGCTTAAAGGAAAACTCCCGTTTATTGCAACCCGGACTTAATTTCTAGCATGCAGTACGTTTGTTTACTCACGCTGACAACTTTGGTGCTACTTGGATTCCCCGGGGTATTTAGATCCACCGGCGAATCGCCGTCAGTGTATATCCATATAACGGGTGCAGACGGGCACCCATGGTGCAGCCTCAAAATAAGACATTATCTGCACCAAAACACATCTTCATGTCGAAAGGTTTTGTTAGGAATCATTAACGGGATTCCCCTGTTCGTTTGGAGCGAGTCTGGGATTTCTAGGCGTAAACAGACTAGCTGCGGCTAATTAACTGGCGCTTTTAATGACGTCACTGCCGTGCGCCAATCTGTTTTTATTAAGATTACCGGTAGATGTACCTTTGTCCTACTGTGGAGAAATTCGTTTTCTCCCTTTAGTGACCAACAGAGTTGTTCAAAAGTACAGAACAAAACATATGGCATTACATCTTATGACAAAAATGCACCTTAAACAGAGTTTAAGCAGCAAAACATCACTCTGCAAATAGTGTATATATAGTGAGACAATTCATGATTTAAAGTGTTAACTTTCGCCAGTTTTTATATGCACGTTTTAAAAAATGCTGACACTTGAAAGGTTTAAGCACTTTACACACTTAATTCTTAACATTTAATTTCTGCAATATAAATTGAGGAATGTTATTTTTTGAATAAACTTGTTCAATAAATTGGCGTTTTCAAATAGTATCGAAATCGAGTATCGAGTTTTTTCCCCCAGTATCGAATCGAGTTTGAAATTTTAGTATCGTGACAACCCTACTTTGTTAGGAGTCAGTACTCCGTTTACATTTGTGGTCCCATAAATTGAGATGATTTATGTTTGAATCTGCTGATAAGAGGGCACTTGAATGTAATTTTTTCCATACTCAGAAATTTGAGATATTCTCATATTTATTTTCTAAGTTGATAAATGAGTACTCAGGATTACTCATGTAATTTGTTTCTACACATACTTGAAAAGTATTTGACCATATTACTTTCAAAGCTACTGTTAATAGTTACAGATTTGTTATATTTTACAAGGTGAGCAAAAATAAATGTTGCCTTTTGGTCAAAAGATTGCTTCTGTTTACAGTTTTAGAATCACTTTATTTTACATTGTAAATTAGCATTTTTGGAGCATGACCAGTTTAAAGTAAAATAAAAATGTCCCATAGCTTTAACTAACTTGTACAACAAAGTAGTTCATCCTGGAGCTGACACTCTTTGTTAATACTGATTGCGAATCGATTTAAATTAAGAATCGAGAATCGATTCTGAATCGAATCGGCACCCCGAGAATCTGAATCAAATCAAATTGTGAGTTGCTCTAAGATTCACATCCCTAGTGTGTATCTAGATTTGTGTGTGTGTGTGTGTGTATCTAGATTTGTGTGTGTGAATCTAGATTTGTGTGTGTGTGTATATCTAGATTTGTGTGTGTGTTTGTGTGTGTATCTAGATTTGTGTGTGTGTGTGTGTGTGTGTGTGTGTGTTAGATTTGTGTGTGTGTCTAGATTTGTGTGTGTGTCTAGATTTGTGTGTGTATCAAGATTTGTGTGTGTGTGTGTGTGTCTAGATTTGTGTTTGTGTGTGTGTATCTAGATTTGTGTGTGTGTCTGTGTGTGTATCTAGATTTTTGTGTGTATCTAGATTTGTGTGTGTATCTAGATCTGTGTGTGTGTCTAGATCTGTGTGTGTGTGTGTGTCTAGATCTGTGTGTGTATCTAGATTTGTGTGTGTGTGTGTGTGTATCTAGATTTGTGTGTGTGTGTGTGTGTGTGTGTGTGTGTGTGTGTGTGTGTGTGTATCTAGATGTGTGTGTGTGAATCTAGATTTGTGTGTGTGTATCTAGATTTGTGTGTGTGTGTGTGTGTGTGTGTGTGTATCTAGATTTGTGTGTGTGTGTGTGTATCTACATTTGTGTGTGTGTGTATATCTAGATTTGTGTGTTGTGCGTCTAGATCTGTGTGTGTATCTACATTTGTGTGTGTGTGTGTCTACATTTGTGTGTGTGTGTGTGTATATATCTAGATTTGTGTGTTGTGTATCTAGATTTGTGTGTGTATCTAGATTTGTGTGTGTGTATCTAGATTTGTGTGTGTGTATCTAGATCTGTGTGTGTGTATCTAGATTTGTGTGTGTGTGTGTGTGTTTGTGTATCTAGATCTGTGTGTGTGTATCTAGATCTGTGTGTGTGTATCTAGATTTGTGTGTGTGTGTATCTAGATTTGTGTGTGTGAATCTAGATTTGTGTGTGTGTATATCTAGATTTGTGTGTGTGTTTGTGTGTGTATCTAGATTTGTGTGTGTGTGTGTGTGTGTGTGTGTGTGTTAGATTTGTGTGTGTGTCTAGATTTGTGTGTGTATCAAGATTTGTGTGTGTGTGTGTGTGTGTGTGTGTGTGTGTGTGTGTGTGTGTGTGTTTAGATTTGTGTTTGTGTGTGTGTATCTAGATTTGTGTGTGTGTCTGTGTGTGTATCTAGATTTTTGTGTGTATCTAGATTTGTGTGTGTATCTAGATCTGTGTGTGTGTCTAGATCTGTGTGTGTGTGTGTGTCTGTGTGTGTCTAGATCTGCGTGTGTATCTAGATTTGTGTGTGTGTGTGTGTGTATCTAGATTTGTGTGTGTGTGTGTGTGTGTGTGTGTGTATCTAGATGTGTGTGTGTGAATCTAGATTTGTGTGTGTGTATCTACCTAGATTTGTGTGTGTGTGTGTGTGTGTGTGTATCTAGATTTGTGTGTGTGTGTGTGTATATCTAGATTTGTGTGTGTGTATCTAGATTTGTGTGTGTGTGTGTGTGTGTATCTACATTTGTGTGTGTGTGTGTGTATATCTAGATTTGTGTGTTGTGTATCTAGATCTGTGTGTGTGTGTATCTACATTTGTGTGTGTGTGTGTGTGTGTGTCTACATTTGTGTGTGTGTGTGTGTGTCTACATTTGTGTGTGTGTGTGTGTGTATATATCTAGATGTGTGTGTTGTGTATCTAGATTTGTGTGTGTATCTAGATTTGTGTGTGTGTGTGTATCTAGATTTGTGTGTGTGTATCTAGATTTGTGTGTGTGTGTGTCTAGATCTGTGTGTGTGTGTATCTAGATTTATGTGTGTGTGTGTTTGTGTATCTAGATCTGTGTGTGTATCTAGATCTGTGTGTGTATCTAGATTTGTGTGTGTGTGTGTGTGTGTATCTAGATCTGTGTGTGTGTATCTAGATTTGTGTGTGTGTGTGTGTGTGTGTCTAGATTTGTGTGTGTGTATCTAGATCTGTGTGTGTGTATCTAGATTTGTGTGTGTGTGTGTGTGTGTGTGTGTGTGTGTGTGTGTGTATGTGTGTGTGTGTGTGTGTGTGTGTGTGTGTGTGTGTGTGTGTGTGTGTCTAGATCTGTGTGTGTATCTAGATTTGTGTGTGTGTGTGTGTGTATCTAGATTTGTGTGTGTGTGTGTGTGTGTGTGTGTATCTAGATGTGTGTGTGTGAATCTAGATTTGTGTGTGTGTATCTACCTAGATTTGTGTGTGTGTGTGTGTGTGTGTGTATCTAGATTTGTGTGTGTGTGTGTATATCTAGATTTGTGTGTGTGTATCTAGATTTGTGTGTGTGTGTGTGTGTGTATCTACATTTGTGTGTGTGTGTGTGTATATCTAGATTTGTGTGTTGTGTATCTAGATCTGTGTGTGTGTGTATCTACATTTGTGTGTGTGTGTGTGTGTGTGTCTACATTTGTGTGTGTGTGTGTGTGTCTACATTTGTGTGTGTGTGTGTGTGTATATATCTAGATGTGTGTGTTGTGTATCTAGATTTGTGTGTGTATCTAGATTTGTGTGTGTGTGTATCTAGATTTGTGTGTGTGTATCTAGATTTGTGTGTGTGTGTCTAGATCTGTGTGTGTGTGTATCTAGATTTATGTGTGTGTGTGTTTGTGTATCTAGATCTGTGTGTGTATCTAGATCTGTGTGTGTATCTAGATTTGTGTGTGTGTGTGTGTGTGTATCTAGATCTGTGTGTGTGTATCTAGATTTGTGTGTGTGTGTGTGTGTGTCTAGATTTGTGTGTGTGTATCTAGATCTGTGTGTGTGTATCTAGATTTGTGTGTGTGTGTGTGTGTGTGTGTGTGTGTGTGTGTGTGTGTGTGTGTGTGTGTGTGTGTGTGTGTGTGTGTGTGTGTGTCTAGATCTGTGTGTGTATCTAGATTTGTGTGTGTGTGTCTAGATCTGTGTGTGTATCTAGATTTGTGTGTGTGTGTGTGTGTCTAGATTTGTGTGTGTGTGTCTAGATCTGTGTGTGTGTATCTAGATTTGTGTGTGTGTGTGTCTAGATTTGTGTGTGTGTGACTGTTGATTTGTGACTTGTGTTTACATTTTCGTGTGTACCTTCAGTTCATACAAATCATTAAGTATGCACACACAAATCCCCAGGTACACACGGACAAACAACATTACACACAGATCAGTTTACAAGTACAAAAATCCTTTCGAGACACTTTTCTCACCTGACTGATTTGTGCGTTCATGGTGCGTTTGAATGCTGGGTGGAAGCTGGGAAATCCAATTTTTCTTTTGGATTTAGTCTAAACTTGTGTTATGGGACAAATATGTTTATCTATAGAAAAATACAGTATCTAAGGATCCTGTAGTTATAAAGATAGACCAACATTTAATTTTTAGTCATCTAAAATTGTTTATTCAGACATATATGTGTTTATTAGTCATGGAAACGTAGTCAAAGGATTATAATGACTAATAAATGGCAGAGTGGTTCTCTGACTGGAAAAAAGCAGGGTTTAAAAGAAGAGAAGGCACAAGAAGATTGTACGGAGTCATAGGGCGTGTCACACCCATCTACTTTCGGACCCCGGAAATGGAAAAAAAAATGAATGCAAGTCAACAGTGCTAAAATGCTCTTTTCTAATTCCACTTGTTATGTGCCATGGATTTCACAAATGATGTCCGTGAATTTTAAAGAGACATTTTGATACCAAGAACTCGCTTATTTTCTAACGGGGGAAACGCTATTTTATATTTAGTGTGAAAATAAGTCCAGAAGTACAAATGCGCTTCACGAAAGTGACGTCATCAAACCAGACACAGAGAAAAACAGAGGGAAAATGCCTGTAATCTGTAAGTTCAGTGAACTTCAAACCCTTTCTTCAGGAGGAAAGAACCACCATAAATCTGTGACTGGCGTGGTCGAAACACCCATCATTAGTTTTCATTTAAATAGTTTTTATTATTCCGCACACATAAACGGGCCTAAGAGCCACTTCCTTGTCTGGGGACGGCGTGTCAATCTTTCAGACCTATAAAACATCTTAAATGGTCTAAAATAATAGCTGTCTCATTATAACCTGACTGCAGAACATGTTGGATTTACTTTTACTTACTTCAGAGGAAAGATCACCAGGACACTGCACCATCTTCTTGTGTCTTCTCCCGGTTTGAAGCCTGTTTTTTCAGTCAGAGAACCACTCTGCCAGTTATTAGTCATTTCTTTTAAACCTTTGACCATGTTTTCATGACTCATAAACGCATATATATCTAAATAAACAGTTTAGGTGATTAAAAATTAAGAGTAGGTCTACCTTTATACCTACAGGATCCTGAGATAATATTTTTTTTCCACAGAAAAAAATATTTTCCCATCAACACAAATTTAGACTAAATCCAAAGGAAACTCAAAATTCCCAGCTTACACCAAACATTCAAATGCACCATGAACGCACAAATCAGTCAGGTGAGAAAATAAGCCCCATTCCCTCCTGTACCGGGTCGGCCCGGGCCGGGTAGCGTAGGTTGTTTACATATCTGGGTGGCCTGGAATTTTCCCGGGCCAACCAAGGCTCATTCTCGGCCCTCTTCCCGAGGGGTACTGCTTCAGGCCGACCAGGGCCAACACGCCCACTGCTGACAAGAAATTCACACCTTCCATTAGAGCAAGCCTCTGATTGGTGGGTAGAATCAGCCCATTCACACCTTCCATTAGAGCAAGCCTCTGATTGGTGGGTAGAATCAGCCCACATGGGCTTAAGACAAGGATGTGTGGAATCAACCGGGCCAGGCTGGGGCCGACTGGGGCTACCCGGCCCGGGCCGACCCGGTACAGATGGGAATGGCCCATTAGTCTCTAAAGGATTTTTGTACTTGTAAACTGATCTGCGTGTAATGTAGTTTGTCAGTGTTTACCAGGTGATTCGTGTGTGTGTGTGTGTTTTCAATGATTTGTGTGTGTCGGAGCTGAAGTTACACACACAAATGTAAACACAAGTTGCAAATCAAGAGTTATACACACACAAATCTTTAGTTACACACACACACACATTTAGATACACATGCACAAATCTACACACACACACACACACACACACACACACACACACACACACACACACACACACACACACACACACACACATCTTTTGACACTTTTTTTCTCTCCATAGGCACTCATTAGGCTTGAAAAAGGTGTGGCATTAACTTTCAGCTGTGTTTGGATGTATTTGTTTCTTCCTGACGTTCTATTATTTGATGGCCCTGTAGCAATGAATACATCAGATTGTTGCTGCTAGTGATTGGTCCAATGCTATCCAATAGCGTGCGGAGACAGTCTGAAAGACAACTGTAGGTTCTAGCCCACAGAGCTGTGTATGGGCATTTACATATCTAGGATGGCTTGGCAGGCTAGAAATTACTTCCACACTGCAGGACAGCAGGTCATATGGACCAGAGGTTTCACCGAGAGGATCATGAACCTAGAACAAAACACACACATCCATGTTCAGAATGAAGGCTCTGAATAACATCTGATTAAATCTGAAGTCAGCCTGCACACAGCGGGGCTATACTAGTATACTTTATTAGCAGCAGGTGACATTTTGATCTTATTTGTTTGGCTGCACTTTTATGAGACTTTTTAAACGATTTTGTAATATTTCATTGGCACTTGTTTTAAAACTCCGTATGTTTGGACCTCATCTGTAGCTGCTGTTTGTGTTTCCCAGGCACCGCCGTCCATGGTCAGCACAGAACAGAGACAGCATGCTGAACACGTGTTCCTCTCCTTCAGAAAGTGCAAATCCCCGTTTGCCATCTGCAAACACATCCTTGGTAGGATTCTTTTCATTTGAAAGTTTAAAAGGAGTTTTAATGAATTTCTTTTTTTAAATAAGCTTGAACTCATGGCTTTCATTTTTCATTACTTTTTCATTCTTATGTCGTCATACCCCCCCCCCCCCCCCCCCCACCACCACCACCACCACCACCACCACACACACACACTCACCAGAGACCAGTAAGGTGGACTATGTGCTGTTCCAGGCAGCCACAGCCATCATGGAGGCTGTGGTGCGGGAGTGGATTCTTCTGGAGAAAACCAGCATCGAGTCTCTCCGTGCATTCCTCCTCAACTACGTCTTGCATAGACCCAAGTAAGTCAGACCAGAGGAAAGAAAAAAAGAGGCATCAGAGATGCAGTTTATTCTAGATTTGTTAACAAATTTCAGGCAATTGTCTCTGTGTCATAGTGAGTTTGGGTGCCATAAAAGTAGAGCTAAGTTGATCAAATCCAAAGAAAACAAGTTGTCACTATGCAGCAGTGCTCTATTCTGGCCTGTATTGTCCCGCCCTGCCCACTCATCATTGTGCTTTATCGGCTCAGTGACCAACTGTGTGCGTCTCCCTGCAGCCTGCAGAAGTACGTCCGTGAACAGATCCTGCTGGCCGTGGCCGTCATTGTGAAGAGAGGCTCTCTGGATGAAAGCATCAACTGTAAAAGCATCTTCCATGAGGTGGGACAGCTCATCAGCAGCGGGAACCCCACAGTGGTAAGAGCCATGGAGCTGAAACGTGCATTAAACAGCTTTTACTGTTACCCACTGAACAAATGCTACGAGTTCAAGCTTCATTCAGGTTACGCCTCATAGAAAATGTCTCCAAATAGACCGAATGTGTTCAACTGGAGTCTCCTCTTAACCCAGTAGATGGCACTGCTGCCTTTAGTTCCAGCAACCAGATCCTTAACAGTGCTGTGTGAAGGTGGTTATCCTAAAAACGTCGTTTAAATAAATACGTAACATCCTTTTATGTCTCCTGTCTTAAGCATAATCGCTAAAATGAATGGATGCAGGATTCACAAACTTCAAAATCTAAATAATAAGCATGGCTGTTACAGAAAGCTGTCTTCCTCGTTTATTTCTTAATTTAAGCTATGAATAAAGAAAGCTGATATATCTTTCAGATGTATTAGGTATCTGATTATTCAGGCTGGCTGTGCAGTGGCGCAGTGGTTAGAGCTGTTGCCTTGCAGCAAGAAGGTCCTGGATTCACTTCCCAGCCTGGGATCTTTCTGCATGGAGTTAGCATGTTCTCCCTGTGCATGCGTGGGTTTTCTCCGGGTACTCCGGCTTCCTCCCACCGTACAAAAACATGACTGTTAGGTTGATTGGTCTGTCCAAATTGTCCTTAGGTGTGTGTGTGCATGATTGTTTGTCTTTGTGTTGCCCTGCGATGGACTGGCTCTCTGTCCAGGGTGTACCCCGCTTGATTGCCCGTTGGCTGCTGGAGATAGGCACCAGCCCCCCTCGCAACCCTGCGTGGACTAGCAGGTTCAGAAAATGGATGGATGGATTATTCAGGCTGTCAGCAGTAATGATAAAAGCATTTTCTTTTTGTCATTATCTGAAGATGTTGACAGAAACCTAATAATGTCATATTATATATCACACCTTTGAATGTAATATTATCTATTAAATACATTTGAAAATGACGCTGAACAAGGATCTAAAACCTTTTCAACAAACCAGATTTTCACTCCTAATTAACTTTTTTGTGAGCCGTCACAATAAGTTCATGCTTTGCTGTTGCTGCGGTTGTTCGTGTGCAAACTTATCAAAACCCCGACCTGAAATTACTCGCCACCAAAAGTCTAAACTTCAGTTCAAGATGGCCGCCATATACATCTTTGAGGATGGAGTTTGTGGAGAGGAAACACTTATTTTTATGGAAGTGATGTCCTTTATCAGCAGGAAGGTCGAGCTTTATTTGTGAGGTTAATAATATGAATTCACCATTTTTCATTTGTGACACTAAATGTGATACATTTTAATGATGCATGCTATGATAATCCTTTTGTGTGTGCAGCAAACCTTAGCCTGCTCCATCCTGACAGCTCTGCTCAGTGAGTTCTCTAGCTCCAGTAAGACCAGCAGCATCGGCCTCAGCATGGAGTTTCATGGCAACTGCAAGCGTCTGTTTCAGGTTTGTTTAGCTCTCCACTGTGTTCAGCTGTCCGATAACTGCTCACCACTCACCCCGCAGTCGCATAACTGTGTGTTTACACCCCCCAGGAGGACGGCCTGCATCAGATCTTCATGTTGACCATGGAGGTCCTGCAGGAGTTCAGTCGCAGAGAAAACCTCAATGCTCAGATGTCCTGTGTCTTTCAGCGCTACCTGGCCCTGGCCAACCAGGTCCTCAGCTGGAACTTCCTGCCCCCAAATTATATCCTTTCCTCCTTTAAGAGCTTTCCTCTTCCTGGGACCAAATGGTTCAGCTGTGTCCTGTTCTTGGACTGGGAGCATTTAGCAACACCAGGGAGTGACCTGGGCTTCCTTCCATGCCTAGCATGGCCTAGACATCCTTGTAGTTATTTGTGTGTGTGTGTGCGTGTGTGTATGCGTGCATGTACGTGTGTGTGCGTGTGCATACACAAATATTTTGTGCCCAGGAATGCCTGTCTGTCTGTCAGTTGTGCTTTGTAGTTCATCTCTTGTGCACACATCCGTGTTCTGTTTGCTGTTGGTTACATTGTTGAGTGAACTTGGGTTGTTGCTGTGTGTTTGTGTGCAGCCAGACTCATTATGGCTGAAATCCCAACAGCCTGGCATCCTCTCTGCCTGTCTGAGGGGATCTGGTGTGGCGCTCACTGCCAGCCAGGGTCATGTATCATTTTCAAAGAGGTGTCTGTGTGTTCCCCCACCTCCGCCTCCCATCATTCCTGCAACACCACCCCCTGCCTTGGCGTGTCAAGGCTCCCCTTGGTATGCTCGGCACTCTTGCTTTGATTTGTGTGCTTTATCAAAGACCCGCTTTTAAGGCTAAAAGGGATTGCTGTCTGATTTTAGACAACAGTATAATGCTGTTTAAGTGTTGGGTGTCCGCATAAAGCCCAACCAGCAGTTGTTGTGCACGAAAGGGTTTTTAAAATCTGAAGCTCATAATTGTTGGCATGGTTGTGAAACGTTCTGGCTGCAGGTAGTTTCCATTCTGCAGAGGTACCATTTCCTGTTTGGTCCTAGGTTAAAAGTCTGAATGTTGATAACAGATTAAAGTCGGGGGATAATATCGATGAAATACCAAGATTTTTCTCAGCAATTTCCCTGAAGCTTTTAGCCCGCATCTGGATTACAATCTAATTGGGTTTCTATCTATACATCAAATGTGTCCTGTGAGTAATTGGGTATATGAAAGCAGCTACAGGTCAATTTTCTCAAAAGCACTGGAGCTACTTTAGGTTTTTAGACAGAGGTGAGGTGAAAAGCTTTCATTATCCATGATGTAACCTAGATTAAATCTGGAGTGGTAAAGCAGGGGTAGTTTCAAATAGAGCTGTTCTCCTCTGGGTTTCTTCATGTTGACTTGTCATAAATGCTGGCTACTCTGTCGTTCTATAAAAATAGCTTACAAACTCATAAGTCGTGTGGCGTTCTCCTTGAAACCCGGTGTGTGTGGAGTCTTGAAGTGTCTGGGCTGTTGCTGAAAATGAGAACAGATTGATGAAGACCGCTGGGAGGCTTGAATGAGTGTGGCCGCCTGTCTACAAGTGCTTTAGCACGCCTGTGATCCGGGGTGGTGTTACACACGCACACACTCTCACACACTCAGTCATGCACATATGTCAGCAGGCTGAAGGCCCTATCACAAACTGTGCCACTTGTGGGTCCCTCCTCCTTGCTGCTGTCTGACTCTAGAGACTGCTTCAGCTCCGTGTCAATCCCCGCTGGTCTTGACTCTGGTGGGGGTCAGGGTCATGCCTCGAGGCTGTGGCGACAGTCAGGTGCTGTTGGACCTGATTGATAACCCAGTTGCCTTGGTGACTTTTGATATGTGTGTGTGTGTGTGTGTGTGTGTGTGTGTGTGTGTGTGTGTGTGTGTGATGTTGTTGCTGGTATCTGTTTTTTTAACTCATCTAACTCATGTGTTAGTGGAAGGTTCTAGAGGAGAAGAAGAAAATATCATTTCTATAGCGCCTCTCAAGATAAAAATCACGAGGCGCTTCACAGAAACAAAAAAAAATGTAAAAATATAAAAAAGCATTTAGAACATGTTTAAAAATATCAATCAGATGTTTCTGGCTGTTTTGTGGTGAACTTCATTGTGTGTTTACTGACTCCAGGTCATTGTTTTCACTTCCACTGAGGCTCGTCGCCTCAATTCATCAATTCATCAATTATTCGAGCTTCAGCACAAGACCATGTCCACAGCAGCTTTTTTGGGACTGATTCTTGAGCTGAGGAGGCATGTCTCTAGCTCAGTTTTCCCATTAGCTCTTGGAAGGTCAGATTCTGGGCATTGTGGTCCTCAGGTTAAGGACAGGCTTAGGAGTGTGTAAGCTGATGCTGAGTGTTTGCTTTGGCTTTGACCTGCATGAAGAATCTTTAACGACTACTGTCTAAACAAAGTTGGGAGGGAATAAACAGCTGCTCTGAATGCTGATGGATGCAGTTAGGACATGTGTTTGTGAAGCTGTTTAGATTTAAACTACGTTACATTTGAATGCTCCTCTGGCTGAAGGTTGGTCATCTTATCCCGATAAAACATTTGTCTCACGTTTCCTGATTCAGCCTAGTACTTTCATCCATACACGTTTACTCTTGGATTCCTAAGCTAAAGCCTGGCGCTGGTGTGTAATTGCTTTAATATTGGTTTAATCCACCAGAGAGAGAATTAATGACAACTGCTGCCTTAGCAGATGGAGTCTCAACAGTAGAAGGGAAATGAGGAGAGGGAGGGCAGCAGGTTGCTGCAGAGGTATTCCTGGACTGTTATTTCACATGGCGAGGCTGCAGGGCAGGCTTGTGGCAGGATATATCACTTAAACCCCCCACCCCACCACGTGCCTTATGATAACGCTGCCACGGGCAGACACTCGGCATGTCTTGTTTTGCAGCAGGACTATCCTCATCAGGAGTAATGAATCAAGGACAGAAGAGAAGCTTGTTAATCCACACTCTCTGCCATGGAGGCTCTCAAAATGTAGACATTCCTGGGTGAAGCAGATGGGTGGCTATTTAAAACAGGTTCAGGTCACTGACGAGTTGATTCATGTGATTTGTGCTTCTGAAATGATTGACGCTGTTACTGCAAACGCTGAGAAAACATCAAGCTGATTTAGAGTAGTTGGGCCTAGTACACTAAGTACTTCAAACTAGCTGACAATACAAGAATAGTTTGCCCTTATCGCAACGTCTCTTTGGCTTAGCGCCAGAGCCCGGACTAAGCTAAGCTAACAGAAAAGCCCAAACCATCTGGAGTATTTTAGACTTTAATATAGAGTCAGACGCATTGTCTGTCTGCAGCATTCATTCGGTGAGTAAAACTCTGAGGAAACATTTAGATAATTCGTACCCACACCCAGCTGGTTACGCTGTGTTTGTTCAGGCTGGATGTAGCACGTTCAGTTGTATAGATTATGTTTATAGCAAATTAAATAACATTTATAAAGTTATAAAAATACATGTAGTGTATACCGGACCCCACTCAGAGCATACATCAGCCTGTTATCTATTTCTAGGTTATTCTTGTGTCAAACAGAAGGTATGGATGTTTTTAGCATTCATTATTCCAGCCTTTTCATTTTTGAATACATAAATAATAGGAGCTTTTTGCCATGCAGTAATTAGCACTTTACATCTATAATGTCCCAGGCTCACTGGAGAAGTTATCTAGTGAGTGAAAATTCTTAATTTAAGCACGGTTGTTTAGCAGTTTTCCCCTCGTTTTTGTGGCGCTACTGCTACTGTTCTTCCTAAAGGTCAAACATCAAGAACTGGAGTAAATGCCTCATTCATTCTGAGTAAACAGCCATTTTACCCTTCCAACCTTTCCCATTGCTACATCATTTTAAACACATTGTTTTGAGGAACTTGTTAAAACAACTCTCATATCTGGTTATAACAAGAAGCTTTCTCGTTGGTATGAGATTCTACGCCTATACGTTTTTCCTCGCACTGACGGCAATACTCCTCTGTAGTAAATATATGTATCCTAAATATGTTTCTTTAACTGAAAATCAACTTAAACTGAGTCATACCTGAAGTAACTACATGTGGTAGCTTAAATAGTTGGTAGTTATTGTAATATGTTGCCCCAAAGGTTATGAAATCATGTAAAAGAATCTTCCGGCTAAAGACATGAAGCATACAGATGTAATGAGTTAATTTACATGTTATTTAATGAGCCATAAGA
The DNA here is from genome assembly GCF_043380555.1 of Nothobranchius furzeri. Taxonomy (NCBI): domain Eukaryota; kingdom Metazoa; phylum Chordata; class Actinopteri; order Cyprinodontiformes; family Nothobranchiidae; genus Nothobranchius; species Nothobranchius furzeri. The sequence goes on along the minus strand of NC_091754.1, from coordinate 33,268,183 downwards.
CATAAGATTCCATAGTGAATATGAAATGAACCTTATGGATCTGTGGGTACTTTTAACCAGAAGATTGGAACTTTTTATTGCAGGGATTTTGTAACAACCTTGTATTAATTCAGAGACAACAGAAGAGAGTCAGGTTTTAAAAGTTTAAAGATTTATTACTAACCAAATTAAAACTAGACTAACAAACGCTAAATGTATGGTGTAACTTAAGGTTGGTTTATGCTTGACGCGTCCGCGAGGTTCGCATGGCTCCACGCGGCGAAATTGCGTCATTTTAACAACCACGCCCCTCCACCGCGTCTCCGCACGGCCCAAAATTTCCGCAACGCGCACCTAGGAAAATTTCTAACCACGCGGCCAGTCGGACGCGGAAAAACATGGCGGACCGGCAAGAACTAATATGGCAGAGGTTCGTAAATACAGACATTTGTGTGATTCAGCTCTCAGAGATCACCGTGATCAACATGTTAATAATTCTTGGAAATAGCTCGCACTGTCGGAAAAGACGAGGACGCTGTGAAAAATGCTGAAATGCCATGTTGTAAACAGTCATTTCTACTTCAACTATGGTGTAGTGTTGGATGCATGCTGTAGAGCTCCATGCTGCCCCCTACAGTTTGGGAGAATATTGGCTCACCGCAGAGACAAGCCGCATGAACCATAAACGCTGCGAGTTGTGAAGCGCGTTCCATCCGCGAGCCGCATCACCAAGCGGAAAGTGAATGCGTCAAGCAAAAACCAAGCTTTAGGTGGATAAGACGGAGAATGGTGTAATGTGGAATGTTGTTCAGAACCAGCAAATCCGAAGAAACGATTAGTTCTGATGGGAAGTGAAGGTGATTTCTTTGCGCTAAGCTTTGGTTAGGAGATTCATAAACACATAAGACTCCATTCTGTTGGTCTACGTACCCTTGTGGAAGTCCCCGTTAGATCAGGAATGTCGAGGTCCAGTTTGACCTTCTCTGGTGCCTATCTCCAGCGGTCAACGGGCAATCAGGCGGGGTACACCCTGGACAGAGAGCCAGGCCATCGCAGGGCAACACAGACACACACAGGACAAACAATCTCACACACACCCAAAGGAACAATTTAGACAGACCAATCAACCTAACAGTCATGTTTTTGGACTGTGGGAGGAAGCCGGAGTACCCGGAGAGAACCCACGCATGCACAGGGAGAACATGCAAACTCCATGCAGAAAGATCCCAGGCCGGGAAGCGAACCCAGGACCTTCTTGCTACAAGGCAATAGCTCTAACCACTGCACCACTGCACAGCCATTATAATAAAGCAATTACTTTATTTGATTAGCTTTATTAAAAATAGAGTTCTTTGATTTATTAAAAGAAAGAGTCCATTGTCTTCATTTTTCTTTTGAGCTGGAAAGACACAGTTTATAACAAATGCATGAGACATTGAGGCCATATCTCATGCAGACTAGTTCTGTGTCAGAGGAGAGGGGGAAATGGCTTTTGGTGCAAAACAGTTATTTCATTCCGTTACATATATGTGGTACACACAGTCTGATCTAAATAACAGTTTGTTAAATTTCAAATCATGTGTATTGATTGGATTTGTTCAGAAGTTGGTATGAGGCACAGCCTCTTAAAGCTTGGTTTATGCTTGACGCATTCACTTTCTGCGATGGTTTATCCCTTGGGTCCACATGGCAGGGGTGAGGTGGTGCTCACTCCTCATCCCTGCCACGTGGACCTCAAGGGATAAATCATCAATCCTGCTCAATGGTCAACTTTCCTCTCAGGGTCACCCATTAAGACAGTGGGAGGGTTAAAGAAAGATTGAGGAAGATTCAAATCCACATCTTTCCTTTGTTACCTTCTTGAACCAGACCAGGAGGTAAAACTTTCTCTGCTAAAGGGATCGTAGGACCAGTCTGATGTACTGGTGGAGACTGGGGTAATGAACATGTCTCCGTGTGGGGTCGGTGGTTGTGTGTTTCTCTGCCCATGTGTCCATCTGGTCTCTGCAGTGGAAAACTGACGTGTGACTTTAGTTATTCTTGAGCCTGCTGGAACGGTTCAGACAGGAGCAGGTGACGTCTTTTAAAAACCCACCAAAACCACCGACACATGTCCTCGTCCCTCTGTGTACATTACTCATCCCAGAGGCATGTCCCCCCACATACACACACACACACACACACACACACACACCAGTTACCCCTTTATAAACAGTTGAAGTTGTAAATTCACTTGTTAGAACATCAGCTAAATTTTCCTCTAAAGTCAGATGTTTGAGCTCAGACTGAATGAACTTCTTACAAAGTAGAATCAAAAGGGCAATAAAACTGCAGTAATAAAATATTGTTGGAACAACTAAAACCCAGTAAAAGCACAATAAACTCTTCAACAGAGGAGGCACTTTCCTCAAGGCAGGGGCAATGGCCCCCTCAGGTCCTGAATCTAGTGTGAGGGATGACCAGTAGGTGAAGGTCCGCAGGTCTAACAGAACAAAATTGTTTATACAGAATAAGAATGTCTGTAATATAGCCCAGTGTTGATCCATGCAAGGCCTTGTGAGGACCAGAATCTTAAATTGTACTCTGAACCGTACGGGTAACCAGTGCAGGGCCTCAAGCATCAGAGTGATGTGGGATAATAATAGTAGATTGCATTTGTATTGCGTTTTACATTATAAAAATGTCAAAGCTCTTGCAGGGGAGGAAAAAAATGATTATGGAAGATTAAAAGCTTTACTAAATTTTAGTCCTTTTATACAGCTGTTTGTAGGCTGGGATGCCCTTAAACTGTCGGGGAAGGCGTTCCACAGACAGGGAGCATTGGCACAGAAGGCTCTGTCCCCCATGGTGCTCAGTCTGGTTCTAGATCTATGAAGTGAAGGGAGCATGTGGACGCTAGTGGGATTAGAAGTTCTTTGAGATAGAAAGGACCATTTCCATACAAGCACTGATGAATTAGAAGAGAGATTTTGTAATTTATCCTTGTGGCGACAGGAAGCCATTGAAGTGAGTGCAGAATGGGTGTAATGTGTTCATATTTCCATACTCTCAGCAGGGTCCTTACTGTAGAGTTTTAGACATTTTGAAGCTTCTGAAGGTTCTTGTCAGAGATCCCAGTAAGCAGTGAGTTACAAAAGTCCAGTCTAGAGGAGACAAAAGCGTGGATCAGTTTTTCAGCATCTAGTAGGGCAAGAGTAGAACAAAGTTTGGCAATATTGCAGAGATGATGGAAGGAAACCTTGCATATGTGATTTATATGGGATTCCTAGGTGAGGTGGGAGTCTATTTTAACATCAAGGTTGGTAACTGAGAGGGAAAGAGGAATGTTACTTCCAGTTATAGGACACGACTGGATCTGGTGGGGGGTTAGGGTTAGCCTACCATGATGGCTTCCATCTTGGAGGTGTTTAATCATTTAATCTCCTCCAGACCTGTCTTGATTTTGGTGGATGATGCTGATGATGGTATTGATGAAGCAAGCAGAGATCCAGAAAGACAAGAAGCTGCAGCAGTTGTTTTAATGTATAACCGTGTATCATCGGCATAACAGTGGAAGACGATGCCATGACAGCTGATTACTTGGCCTACTTGGATCTTCTATTAGCTTGGAGATCAGCCAGGCAGCAGCATTTTGCACCATCTAAAGGCGTGCCATGTCTTACTTGCCCAAACCCGTTAGAAGACCATTACAATAGTTCAAGTGGGAAGTGATAAACACATGGATCAACATTTCAAGGTCAGATCGGATCTGGAGAGCAGGGGGTGCAACTTAGCAATATTTCTTAGGTAATAGGGCTGCACAATATATCAAAAAATTATTGTCATCGGGATAACAGGACGTGCGATAGGCCCATCGCAAAGCACGTCAAAAATGGCGATAAATGTTTGGTTCAAATATTTCCATCCGTGTCATACATCAACTTTTTGTAAACCAGCTCTGTTTTTTACGCGGAAGTATTATTTGACCAATCAAATGTAGCCCTTCTGATATGCGGCAAATCAGATGGGTCTGTTCACGTAATACACCCGCCCCCCACGTAGACCCTTACCCCAAAATTCCACTATCTCCGCTCCGTCCCCGCTTTCCGCTGCCGCTCGCTCCCCTTGTTCGTCATGCTGGCTCAGATTAACGAACGCACTTTGTGCTGAGGTTTCTGGAATCAGCGCTGCTTTCAAGCTTGAACGTGAGTCCGCTCGGTGTCGTTAAGCAGCTGATAAAAACCGGGCTGACTCCGACACGTGCCGGTGAACCAACCCACCTACCTTCATGTCGCTAGTGTTCCACCGGGTGGTGATGTTAGCCCCAGGCTCCGGTTAGCTTCCAGCTAAAAGGCTACAGCACTCTCCTCCCAGTCCCACCCTGCTAAAGAGGTCCTGGAAAAGTTCCCCCACACATCAAAGTGATTTTTCCTTTATGAGCTTTTATAACCTTGTTAATCAGGATAGTTGATTTGCTGCTGCACATAAACTCAGTCAGAAGCTAGTTCAATTTGTTAGCTTGTTATCAGAATCATAGTTGCAGTTTCATCATCTGAGCTGCTTTTTAAGATCTAGGTAAACTTGTTCAATTTGGGGTTAAAAACAAAAGTTTTCACATATTTTCCATGTAGTTTTTTGCCAGTTCCTCTTCTGAAAGGTAGACAATTGTTTTTCTCTTTCCTTCAGAAAATCTTAATATTCTCCTAGTTTGGCCCAGCACAGTTCACTTCACAGCCTTATATCATAACCACATAAGTGGAGAAAATGTTCAGTAGCAATGAGAGAATTTGCTGTTGCATTTAAGTGATGTTAACTATTATTTAACATTTAAACTTATTTTCTGATTTTTTTTATTTATTTATTCAAAAAACCCTGGTAAGGGGCGTTTTTCTGTATTTGGAGCATCAGAAAAAGTCTTATGGTGGAGGTGATGTTTTAAAGTCACTGAGAAACTGCATGCATGCAGTTAGTTGTTTTGCTGCTAATACAGTAGCAGGTGCAGCTGCATATTTTTGCTATAAAATTGTTATGTTGTAATGGAATTCATGCATTAGTTTTTGTTTGCTTTGAACCCAGAGCAGACGTCACACGCCAGACGACATCAACACTGCATACTTTAGTATTTGTTCATTTATCGTGAGTAATATCGATATCGCAATATTAAGCACTGTTATCGAATATCGCAGGTTTTTCTAATATCGTGCAGCCCTATTAGGTAGTATTTCTTTTACTTCCAGGCTCCGCCATGAGGCCAATAGAAAAAGGAAACTTCTTCTTTTTCTTCTTGTGCTTTTTGTTGACGATCGGCGAACTGAAAATGCTAACCGCTAGCATTACAGCTAACAGCCGTAAAGCAGGTTAAGAGAGCAACCCCTGGAACACCTACCCGCTCCACAAAACTATCAAGTATGGGGATTTTCTGGTCAGCAGAGGGATACAGAGTGGTACCAAATGGGAAGCTAGTGTAGTTTCTAACTCAGCCATCACTGAGATGTTGTTACTTTAACAGAGGGTAAAGGGGCTCCTTCCCCGCACGTATGATATCCAGAGATCTGAGACACAGGGAATAATGAATCAAAATCAATACATTTGTTGTGCTTTATATATTTAAAGTACAAAAAATACTTTATTCAATAAAGTACAAAACATTTAAGAAAGTTTGTTATATCATCTGATTTTTAATCATCAGAAAACTCACAATATTTTGCACCTATCACACCCCCACCTGCCCCTAATCACTACCAGGTTCAGCATTGTCGTTTTTGTGTCATGTACAGATCACCTCATACTCCTTCTGTGTCGGTTCACCGCCACACTCTCCCACCCACTAGAATCAGTGGTTCCCAAACCCAACCTTTTTTGGCTCATGGACCCCCTGAGCTGTTTTCTCATACCATGAGTACTCCTAATGCAGGGTTCAGACTCCATTTGGAAACTTTCTGGAGCTTTGCATCTGCACCACAGCTGGTGTAAATGCTCAATGATCTCTGATCAATGTGAAACTGGATCGCATTCTTGTGATTGAGGCTTCAGACCCTCACTCAGTAGCAGCTGCAGCCCCGCTCTACTTTTCCTTCATGTTTTGTTTCTTAACCCTCGTCCTCAGCACCCCTCTGTCCATTGGGCCATATGGCCTAAAATCTATATCATAATATTGTCTTTTATTTATTTATTTATTTTTATTTATTTATGTCAAAATGACTGGTTTCACATTGTCACATACCAGATGAATTTCAGCAGAACAAATGCTTCTAAAAATGATTAAAGAACATTTAATGTCAACAACTTATTTTAAAAATAAACCTTTCAAGTAGTTTTTATGTTATTACAAATCTGCATGACATTAATAAAGATGAAGATATTTAAATAAAGTTCAAGCTAAATGTGATGAAAACACAAAATTGTAAACCGTTTGAACTGAAGTGAAAAGTGAATAAACAGAAATAAAGTTTCTTCCTGATTCATTTATTCAATTCAGGTTTTTTATTTTTTCCATAGAAGTTAAGTTTTGCTTAAGTAGTGGATAACTGCAGGGAAAATGATGCTTTGCTGCGTTTTTTGTCAACAGTATTAAATAAGGTTGGGGGTTTATTCTTTTTCTCTGCCCCTGGTTATACTACGCTCTGATCAGTGGGTCTGGGGTTGTTAAAGGGAACAAGAATACAGTTTATCAGCTATTTAAAACACTGCTTTCAATCTCTTAAGAAGCATAAGAAATGTTCTTTTGGCTTTCGTCTGTCCCAGGAACCCTGATGAAGGCCATTCTAACCCCCCTAAATCTGCCTTTTTGTGAAAAGAGCGGTTTACCCACTTGGCCAGTACATGAATATGCTAACGAGCTGCTTACTAATTGGTTGGTTTAAACCAGAAGGCCTCAGACGCTGGAGACTGCAGATTGGAGGAGGAAGGGCTCCACATTGTGACGTCTTTATGAGCGATTTCTCAGTAAAGACGATTTTCTCTTGCATTTTTAAACTTTCTAAGTTACATAAAAAGTAAGTCGCACATGGCTATGAATATTTGGCATGCAACGTTGACCACACAAGCTGTCTTTATTCTCAAACAACAAGAAAATGATGGTTTAGATTCTTTGTCCCCTTTAAAGGTCAGACGCGCGGAGCTTACTGGTCGCAGTGAGAGCAATAAAAAGAGAGAGAACTGCACAAAACTTGTGTTTTTAAAGAGAAACAGCAACTGGGGGATGGAAACTTTTCAAACTAAATCATGGGAGATTTCCAAAAGTTAGGAAGCCTGTGTTTTTAAAAAACTAAAAGCATTTAAGGTAATTAGTGTTAACGAGCTGTTAACGCAGATACATCTTTACTATCGGCAGAATTATTTTTGGAGGATGTTTCTCTGTTCCACATGAGGTCCGTATAACCAACATTACCCCATCATCAGCAATCCTTCATCTACTCGCTCTTCGCTGCAGCAGCAGCAGCCTCTCCAAAGCTAAAGCTTCTTGACAAAAGTCATGCATAGTCACGGTTTGCCTAAATAGATCATTGATAATCTGATATCAACTATATATTACCATGCATTACTTTATTTGAGCATTCATTAAAGGGACATTATGGAAGTTTGACAGCCAAAACATGTATAGAAATAATAAATGTATTCTTCATACATTCTCCTGCAATGCCCTGGCCCTGTAGAATGAGCCCTGGCATTTTTACTGTGATTGCCTGTTTTTCTGTAAAATCACAGAAAAGGAGAGCTGCTCGGGTCGAGCAGGCTGCTTCATGCGCATTCACACTCAGGCATAGCCTGTAGCATTTGCTATCCGTAGCTTTAGCAGCAGAGAGAGAGGCAGTTCCACTTTGTCGCTGTTCCTAACGCCTAGTGACAAAGCTAGCTACATTTCTGAGGACCCTTAGCTACTTTCTGTAGAACTTTCTTCTAGATATTTCCTGCAAATTAGCAACAAAATAGCCATTTTCGCTCCGAACCGTTCTTTGGTTTGACGGTGTTTCAGCTGTCATCAAGGACATAAATGTTACAGATACTGTGAATGTTACTAGAGTGTAGCTCACCTTGTAATATGTCTGACTCTCATGCAGAAGACCTGGATTTGATTCTGGATGTGAACATAGTTTATTTAGAGTTTATTTTTTACATTAATGGTATATTTTTTTACGGTAAGATGCCCAAATTTGTATTTGAGACTCGCCGAACGGCATTGAATTCACAGATAAAAAAGATGTGGGTTCAACTTTCATTTTGGAACAATTTTTCAAGCAAGGGAAGGGAATGATCTGAGCATGCAGGAGGACTGACCCATCATAAACCTTTGTCGGCTGTGCTGAAGAGAAAGGTACAGAACCAAATTATTTAATTAATTAGCTGCACGTTCTCCTGTCCTCTGTCCTCCGGGCCACACACACACACACGGGACTGTCTCAGCTGTTATTTTCGTTAAGAAGGAGTGTGCACGTACAGCATGCGCGCCTCGTGCAAGAGCCTACTATTGAAGCAGCCGTTACGCTTTTGGCCTGAGAGGGCAATCGCGAGCATAAAAATTCAAAAGTACGTAAAGTCCCTTTAAACAACACAAAACAGCACAATGTTTTTTTTTTACACCAGGGCAAATGCTGTCATCATCTGGGTAATGAAATATCAATTTTTCCACGTACTCCCTGTAATGCTCAAACAGACCACTAGGGTCATGCGTACCCCTGGCTGGGAATCACTGCTCTAAAGCATTTTATGTTTTGATAGAAAACCACCCAAACCGTGTAGAGCAGTCGAGCCAAGCTGAGAGGTGGAAAAGGACCATAGGCTATACATCCCTCTCACAATACTGGATCCCACATGTAGACAATTTTTCTTCCACATTTATGAGTTTCAAGTTCATTAGAAAGGTTGAATGCTTTTATATAAAGTGGTTTAATTCAGATTGTGAAGAAGAAGGGAGAAGCAGCAAAAACTTGATTTGCTTTAAAACCAAAACCCTTCGGGTAAAAGATGAAAGCTTTCAGAGTTAAGAATTATATTGATTTGTTAAAGTTATTGTGGCAAGTTATTTTTTACTTAGTTTATTTTTAATCTTCTGTAGAAGGTTTTATTGTCAGTGCTTTGCTTCAAACAGACTATTTTTAATTGACCTCAGATCTCAGCATTGAGCAAACACACACACACACACACACACACCCGTACACAGGTGCCAATGTTTCTGCCAAAAGCTGTGCCGTGTGTGTGTGTGTGTGTGTGTGTGTGTGTGTGTGTGTGCTTGCGTGCTGGGAGGTTGGTATAGGAGGAATGTGTGACCTTTCTGGCCTCTGCTGCCGTTTGGCTTTGATTGGACATTCTTCTGGATGTTTCCGTATTCTGTCACTGGGCTGCAGGACAGAAATGTGTGTTTGGTTTTGTAACACAAGAAACAAAGTTAATCTGCACAAGTTCAAAAGTTAAAATTAATATTTATGTTGTGGTTAATGATGTCTAGATAACCCAAACTGATTTAAGCACAAAGCTGTAAAGTATGACAATTTTGTGTTAAAGCTACAAATTACTGTCTTACCCCCTTTTAGATAGCTTCCTGAACGGTCTCTGTTCAGAGAAATGGTTTAAGTTCCGGAAGACCGACAAGCTAACCACTAGTCCGAACTCAGCAAAGACCAAAGTTTCTCGCCAACATCTTAAAACGGCTCAAATCCCCTAAATATCATAGCAGTGCATGTTCATCTTTAAAACATGTTAGATTATCTATATAACTACTGTTCCCTAAAGGAGAGGAACGAGGTACAACAAAAGTACTATTCAGGGTTTTTCCTGGCTCAAACTGAGGCAGAGGTGGTACCATCCTGACCATGCACCAGCACATGCATATTCTGTGCGTTCAACTGCCTCTCTTTTTTTAAAGGCAAAATATTATAAAAGGCTCAATGATGTGCATTAGATTGGTGTTTAGTTCACTTTTTCCCATCTGATATTAAATATCTATAGTTAAAATATTTGTAAATATTTGACCTACATTTCAGTAACACTTTGGGTTTGTATTAATGACACTCATCTTAGTCAAAATAACACATAAATATATCCAGTAAAATATAAAGCATTTCATTAACATGCATTTGTATTGGAAATGGTAACATTTAATTTCTGCTGCTAACAGTGTAATGGTGGCATGTCTATTATGTACGGGTTAGGGCGGGGGTTGGCAACCCGCGGCTCTTCCATCCATCTGTATGCCAATTCTAAATGTAAAGATTGTCTGCGTAAACCTGAACAGTTCCAACCCGGTCTTACTGTGAGACCGGGTTGACGGGTCACGCTTTCGCATAATCATATCTGCGCTTTCTGAACTGACGAGGATGTGAGATTCTGGGCTTCTCCTCAGACAGGCTCCTGGATGTGTCGCCACATTGGAGACAGGAACAAGCGCTATTCAGCCAAAGTTTCATAACCAGGGAACATTTTCTAAGTGACAAGTCTCGCTTCAGTCGGAGGAATCTTCCTGCATGCGCTCTGGTTCTGCGACGCGCACCAAGCCCCTCTCCACATCTTCAGCTCGCTGTGCACCATACGTACGCGCTGACAGTGAGCTGCGCTGAGCAGTGTCCAGCTCAGATGTTCAGATGGGAATCTTTTCTTGAGTGATTTAGCTACATCTGCGATGTGCGAAACGAATAAAGTGTCAGTTCGTCTGCATGCGTCGGGGTCATTCTTTCAATTCTTTCTCCGTCAAAATAAACGGCCAAATACGGGAACTGTCCGGTCAACACAAGCCCTGCTTTTAACTGTTCTGTTTTCTTGTGAAAATTGTTGGAAAGAGATATAATTTAACTTGATTAACACCAGAGCCAGGCGCACTGTGCCGTTATCTCCGTCACTGTAAATGAGGGGAAAACAAAATGATCGGATCCTTTTCTGACCTTCCCCACCTACAAAGTTTAATTACAACAATCAAACGTGACAGAGCCTGGATTTGTATTCTGAACAGTCTAAACATGTTTTAAAAAGAAACATATGACAAAAGTGGCACCTGCTCAGTAAAACCACCAACAGGGTGAAAAATATCAAAATATTGTAGGCAGAGACGGGCTACAACTTCTGGATCCATTTTATATAAATCGTTTTATTGATTATAGTCTTATGAAAGATAACTTTGACGTACACGAGCGACCGGTACTGGCTGCTGTCACCTGTTGTGATTGGTTAAAGCAGCTCTCTGCTGTCTGATGGTAGGCCCCGCCCACAACGCCGCGGCTGCTGTGGCTCCCAGTGTTTTCTTTACTGTGGGAAACGGGTAATAATGGTTCTTTGATGGGAACAGGTTGCCGACCCCTGGGTTAGGGTAAGGGTAGTTCCGTTTAGCCTTGGCCCCCAAAAGGCCTTGAAACGGCCCTGGGTGTGTGACTGAGTTTTGAAGGTGATCTGAATTGTATCAGATGTATAAATATGACATGTGTATAACTTATTGTTTTATACAGGTAAAGACGTGTAGTGGAGGTAAATCTACCTACATCTTACATTCAAGCTTTGTTTTCTTGTTTTTATTTAACTATTTCCTGTCCTGTCTGTCATCTTCCTGCATCTCCTCTAAACTCCAGAAAAACTGCTGGCTGGATTCTTACTTTTTCACCTCATCAGTTACTTTTGAACTAAGCAGATCAAAGGGATCTTCTGACCGCAAAGCGGAGAGCACATTTCGATGCTCCGTCAGTGAGGTGAAATCACCGCAGCACACGATGAGCGGAGCGCGTCAGGAACGATTAAAAGACAGCGTACCAGAAGATATAAACAGATCAGAACGATCAGGTGTTAATAATAATGTTTTGTTGCGGCACCTTGAGAATGGATCGTGCGCCGGACGCAGCTGGCGCACCAACGATCAGCGCTCTGCGTTCTCCACTCAACAGAATCCGGCTACGCTGAGAGTCCATAAATATTGTAATATAGAAACTGGATCTTTCCCTGAAAGATATCTAGCCCCCCATAACTCGATCCCTGCTCCTGGATGAAAAACCAGACATTTTGATCGGTGTAGAAAACCCCCCAGACAGAGAGTGAAAAGTGGACATGTCAGGGGGAAAGAGGAAATATGGTCAGCCTACAATAGCACCAACCATAGATATGTACCAACTAGCAAGAAAAGCAATTTTTGATCTTCTTTTTCTGCAGCAGTTTTAGCGCTTTTCGGTGCACCACTGCTGATACAGCATCCCTGTAGTGGCGCAACGCTGCAACTGCAGTTAAAATAACATCCATATAGCTGGGGGCAGAGTGAAATCAGGCTGGGGTGGCACAAAAATAGCTGGAGGCGTCCGCCATGCAAATTTGAACGCAGGAAAAAACCCTGCTATTGGGCATCACACCCTTGTGTGGCCTGGCTGAAGACACATCTAATCTTGCCTGTATTGCAAATGAGTGTGATGCTGTGTAGTGACCCCACCCCCCACTTATAAACACTCTGCATAATTTTCATTTATCAGTTTGATAGCCACGCTTCAGGAAGCCAGGCTGTGAAGGGGGCAGCCCTCCGTTGTACCTCATTCCTCTTCTTCAGGGAACAGTGATTATATACATCACCAATGAGAAAGTCTGTGCTTCGAGAAAGCTTTACCTTTGGAGGCTTTGGCGAAACACACAAATAGTTGGTCTGCTAGTCAGAAAATCCGCTTGTGGTCCACATAAGCCTGTAGAGCACCAACCGGGCACAGACAATGCAACCTCCTCTGCTCTTCAGAGGCAAAAGTAAGACGACTGAAGGCTGAAAGCTCCATGGTCATAGAACCGTAGTACAGCAGGATGACCATGGGCATATATACAGTATTTAGACGCAGGGTGACCCGAGACCCATCTGCTAAAAATTGCAGGCAGAACGGGTGAACTGAAAGATCATGAAGATCTTCTACCCTCTTAGCCGATGTCAGGGCTAAGAGCTTGGACATTTTGTAAGACAGAAATTTCATGTCAACCAATTCAAAAGGCTTAAATGGCACACAGAGCCTCCAGTGCTGAAATGAGGTTCCATTAAGGGACAGAAGATCTAATAACAGGCCCCAGTCTCCTAACTTCCTTCAGGAACTGAGTGCCAAGAAAGATTGAGTGCCAAGAGAAACCTCACTAAAAGACAGGCACTGTGTGTGTTCTCGCTGGACGCAAACAGATGCACCATTGCCCTACCAAACACCACCTCGGGGGGGAAGTCTCCGTTCCCTTGACAGGGGTCTTCCCTTTGAGTGCAAGTTTACCCCATGGTTCAGACAACCGGGGACGTAAACTGCTCTGAGAAATAGAAGATTCAGATTGTACCAATGTAGCAATGTATAAGTCAGATTCAGTAGAGGATTAGCACGTGTTCCTCCCTGTTTGTTTATATATGACACCACCATTGTGTTGTCTGTGCACACTAGCACACGCGGCCCTTTCAGGGCTAGAAACACGGCTGACAGTTCCAGGTAGTTGATGTGGAACCCTGATTGGATCGGGAACCATGCCCCCCCTCACCGCCTGTCGGGGACCGAACTGTTTTAAATGAGCCACGGGAAAAAGGAATCAGAAAAATCTGGGTTTTATTCTCCCAATTTAACAAAAATGACAAAATGGGGCCCCTAAAAGAGGTCAACTTAACTATGTTTATGTTTTTGTATTTAGCAGACGCTTTTGTCCAAAGCGTCTTACAAGTGATAGAAAGTTATTATTAACTAGAAAGCTTTACAGCAACATAACCTTAGCAAACAAAACACCAACTGACCTCCTACAGGAAACACAAGGGAGGTTTTTATACTGGCTGGTCAGTCCATTACAAACAAGAGGGAAAGGGCCACCGATACAACATTAAAGACTGAAACAGTATAGGAATAATTGACTAGTCATTAAGGTTACATTTACTGAAAATTAAACAATTAATTAGCAACTAATTTAAATAAATGGAAAACCAACAATAACAAAGCAAGACCAAAATCAGACACCCCCCCCCCCCACACACACACACACACACACACACACACACACACATTTTCAGTCAGTAGGTAGAAGCCTTTCAAGAAGTATCAGCTCTGGCTTCTTCCTCTGCCACATCACCTCTTTGTCCCCAGGGAAATGGAAAATTACTGGCAACTCAAGACAAACAAAATTAACATTACACAAATAAGCAGAAATCAAACTTGTTTTTATATGTTCATATCTGTAACCAAAAGTTAACTGTAAATAAATGTATTGCAAAGATAAATCACTCAACTTTCCCCTGTGTGGCAGATCCTGCCATCACACCGCCATCCCCTTACACAGAGCTCCCCAGCCTCCGAGGGAAGTGTACGTGGTCTCTACCAAGCTTTCGGACACCCTCCCAATTTGAGAACCCTAGTGAAGCAATCCTAGTTCTTTCCACGGTAGAAGAGCTGCTATGCAGGCCCTGATGACGGTCAACTTCCAGTTAAAATGACTTGAGGGACAAATACGTGAGAGCGGACCCAATGCTGGAAATGCAGCATCTTTAACTGGCCGAGAGGCACTACAGCTATAGAGGAAGCCATCAAGCCCAACAGCTGTAAGACTATGCGGAGTGACAGTCTGGTTCCCAGGCGGAAGCAGGCCATGCAGCAGCGGAGGGCGGCAATCCAGTGGTCCGAGAGGCGTGCCCTTCTCAACCGAGAGCATATTTCTAGTCTGAGGAAGGAGAAACTCTGGCTTGGAAGTATGGAGCTCTTTTTATAATTTACGGAGACACCCAAGGCTTGAATGTGAGAAAGAATCTGGGAGATGTGAGCCTTCGCCTGCACACGAGAACTCTCTACCAGAGCCCAGTCGTCCAAGTAGGCGAGAACGCAAATGCAGCTTCCACACATTTGGAAAAGGGAGAACCATATACCCGTAGGCTCTCCCCTCGAACGCAAAGTGCAGGAACTGCCTGTAGGGATGAATCCCCACATGGAAGCATGAGATCAATCGTAGCAAACCAATTCCCGAGGCTGAGCAGCTGCTTGAGTGTTCACATTTTGAGTCTGTACATGTGCAAATGCTTGTTTGACACGGGGAGATCCAGAATGGGATGAAGCCCTTCGCTTTTTTGGGGGACAACAAAGTAAAGGCAAAGGCTGTACCAACCTTTGAGGGGGACCACTTGAACAGCTCCTTTTGTTAATAGCATTCAAATTTCCTCTGACTTCTGCATCATCATTCACCATCGTTTGCACAAACACGGTGAACACAGTTGGTCTGACCCAGACCTGTAAACGGTAACCTACGGCAACCATTCGTTCAACCCAAGGAGACACAGCGCATGTGCACCAGAGAGGAAGGTTTGCTACAAGATGGCTGCTCAGTGCTGTCATGGTGGAGACGCTGCCCTCTAGCAGAGCGGGACGACACAGCACCGTGCATATGACACGCTCTGACCATCGTGTCTACAAACTTGAAATACGCTGTTTTCCAGAACAGGAGAAAACAGCCTCTCTTGCTTCGCTCAAAGATGTTTGCAGACAGGGTTTGTAGTGAAAATTTAGCTGTCGGTCACCAGCAGAGTGGACTGACACAGCTTTATGTGACCAATTTGAGATATAGTGTTTAGACACATCAAATCGACGGTGTTTTTAGTGCAAACTGCAGTCTTTATTGGAACCTTGTGCAAAACTGTGGAAACAGTGAAACTTTTGACCAGTTGGGGCAGTAAACAAAGTGTCTTGGGACTAAGGGTTGAACAGCAACCGAACGTGGACATTTCAACCGCTGAAATCTGAGGCTTGGAGGTCCAGCAAGGTGCAAGTCCTGAACAAAATCTGGTCCTGACATCGGGATGACTGAGGCTTCTTTTTACGGTTCACAGAGCATTTCTGTGAGGCCGTAGGAGGTCTCTTTCTTCCGACGGACTGGCTGGGGGGCAAGGGCTGGGTCAGACCAGCAGCAGTGCTCACCATCCTCTGAGGCGAGGAGGTCGAGAAGACAGCCCATTGATCGTTTCCGGGAGCCTTATGTATCACTATCCACCTGGGGATGATGGAGCGCAGCGCATCCGTCTGCTTCTTCTGCATCTCGAACTTAGCCTGAATAGCATCAAGGGACTGTCCAAACAGGCTGCTGGAGGAGGCAGGTTCATCCAAGTAGGAAGCTCTGTCTCGGTCCAGGTCATTGGATAGAGTCAGCCAAAGGTGTGTCTTCCTCCAGGTCAGATTCAGTAAGCCATTTGATCTGCCCCGCTAGCAACAAGGACTTTGATCGAAAGGCCATCATCATGGGAAGCCGGAGAAACCAACTTGGAGAGCATGGGGTCCTGCTTCAAGGCCACAACTTCCCCCAGGAGATGTTGAAGAAATTAACATGCTGTTCAAGCGTGGGGCAGCGGAGGTGGCGACAGAACTCGCACGCCACTGGGTCCGAAAGTGCTCTACTAGCATGAAGAATTCCCAGGCAGACAGAACAGACTTTGTGCAGGTCCTTCACATGAAGAAAGAACCCACAGCCCTGAGCACAGGGACAAGAAGTAGGTTTATGCTTAGCAGGTTTACAACATAATGGCGAGACACAGAGTGGAGTGTTAGAAGCAAACGACAAAAGAATGAAGGCAGGAAGAAAAGAGCCACGAAAAGATAACGCTCAGTGGGTGAACGCCAGCCAGAAGGCAGCAGAGTCAACACCAGCGAGCAGTTAAGCTAACTTTTCAATTGCGTGCTTACCAATAGATGTGATCTCAGCGAGGTAAGAGCGTAATAACTGAGAAATTACAGGGATGCTGGGTATTTATTAGGGATGGAGAGATTCACCGATCTAAACCGGTGGCTCGTTCGTGACGTTAGCAATGTGACTGCACCGGTAGCTTCGGTATGCATCGGTTACAACCGATGGCATTATCAAAATGTATCTTTCCATGCGTGTTTCTCGTCAGTAAAACCATGGTTATATCGATTACTTCTTAGTTTACCTACTATGTCTTCCCTTTTTTAGGCTCATTGAACACTTCGTCTCTTTCAGCTAAAGACACGTACTGCGCAGACACAGTGGGAGCATATTGGGACAACATTAACTGACGTTCATGCTTCCTGTCTCAAATAGCCAAAATGAATAAACTTCTCCATGAAACGCGGTGTTTCTACGGTCTCTAGTTTCTGCAGCAGCACATTTTTAAGAGCATTCTTATTGACCTGTGCACCTGAAGCTTTTTGTGAGGTAATTTTAAGAAAATTCCTTATTATCGTAACATTTGTGCAGATATAAAAAAAACTCCAGAAGGAAGGACATTTTGCCCTTAACAGTGGTTCAGAGAAGTTCGATAAACTTACATCTTACATCCTTCTTCTTCCGGCTCTTGGTGGGTGCAGACACTTTTTCCTCCTCTCCTCCATATCTTATCCTCAAGGCCTTTGTCTCTGTGTGCTGGGTGCATGGCTGCTTCTGCATTTTTCTGGAAACTGGAAACTGAAATACATTTAAATGGATCTCGTCAGCTGGTCTCTCAACACGATTGATAAATTTTTTTCAACAATGAGAATGGGAGAAGGGGCTCCCGGATGTCCTGCCGGTACAGACCCATTTGGACACATCATGGACTCCTGGAAACAGTGGAACTTGATTTGTTTATCTCGGCTGTCTGTGGAGGACTCTGAAGACGTGTGAATATTCGTGGTGTTGGTGTCAGGTTTCCTGCTCATTGGCCTTGGAGGCTACCTGGCTTACCGGAAAATTAAGGAGCTGTCGAGGAATATTGGCCTGATCCCGGAGCTCAGAGATGGTTTGCACCGCGCTGTGAATTCACAGACTCAAATAATTGTTGAGATGAATCGTAAGGCACATTCTTTGGCACAAAAGATGGATGCCATCAAGGAGAGAGTAGACGAATATGCACGGATTGGGATAGATTAACATCCATTATGGGATTTTGAGAGGATGAGGACCAAAAAACTGTTAGACAGAGAGGAAATTATCTCTGTCTGGCCCCAAAACAATTTCTAATCAGAATCTGGCGTCCTTGAGCCTGCAAGGCTCCAACAAAAACTCCTCCCCTCAGAAGGTATGTGGAATATGCCATCACTATGGCAACTCAACTCTGTCTCCTTTCCCAGCCTGGGCAGGACTGCGGGAAGGCCGCTGAAGCGTCCAGGGTCACTGCAACCCTCCAACCCTCAATGCTCCTTCCCCTATCCACACTGAGGTGACATGCGCTGCTTCATCGTGGCTGCAGGATCTGAAGTTGGGATAGTCCCAACCCACCACCCCACCTAGTGGACACTTATGCAACAGACTTCAGACAACACAACATATCTGTCTGTCTGAGGTGGGGTTTTTTTGCAGAGCAAAGCTGCCCTCCTGGTGGGAGGGTAACTTTGAAGTGCCTTTTTTTCCCTCCACCTGAACCAATCCTCATGTAACCCTCTTATCTCTATTAAGGTGGCGC
This sequence comes from Nothobranchius furzeri, assembly GCF_043380555.1. Taxonomy (NCBI): domain Eukaryota; kingdom Metazoa; phylum Chordata; class Actinopteri; order Cyprinodontiformes; family Nothobranchiidae; genus Nothobranchius; species Nothobranchius furzeri. The sequence goes on along the minus strand of NC_091754.1, from coordinate 33,249,894 downwards.
GACTCATGGTTGCGAATGACCATAGTCACCAATTCTTGTCATGTGTCTTGCCCATGTATGTCTGATCTCTGAATTGTGTGTACTGATACTCTAATTTCCCTCTGGGATTAATAAAGTATCTTTGATTTGATTTGATCTCCCTGCATCTCCAACATTAACGTTTCTCTTAAAGGAACAGTAACATTAGGCTACAGCAGCTCTCACAATAGCCCCTTATGGATCATTACAATATTTAAAAGTTATGTTCAGATGCTTACAGTGTTTCATATTAAATCCTAATAATTATAAGATGAACGCTAATTATTTTCTGATTCTGTTGATTTTTCTGAGCAGAGTGACTGTCTAAACCTCATTTCAACCCTCCTTTTTCAAAGTATTCGTAGAAATAAAAATATGTATAATAGGTAGATATCACTGATAAAGTTTGTCTTTTCATGTTGAATTTATTGATAAACAATAGAGGATTAAATACATCCTTCATAGAGGAGAGGGAAAACATTGTGATAACGTTTAAAAACCATATTTGAGCTTGTAAATTCATTTTAATGTGTTGAATCGTTTCATATCGCATCGTGATTTGTATCGAATCGAAAATCGTTTTCAAATCAATAATGAACCGAATCGTAGGTTTCACCATATCATTAATGTGTCGTATCAGTGGCAGCAAATCGAGCTACGAATCGAATCGGCCTCAGAGGTGGAAATTCACGTTCCACCGTGCCACCGTCGCTCCACCTTATAGGTGGAGCGACGGTGGCACAGGAGTTAAGTGCTCGCCCCGTAATCAGAAGGTTGCCGGTTCGAGCCCCGCTCAGTCTGTCGCTGTGTTTGTGTCCTTGGGCAAGACACTTAACCCCCCTTGCCTGCTTGCCGTGGTCTGAGGGACCGGTGGCGCCATTGCTCGGCAGCCTCGCCTGTGTCAGTGCGCCCCAGGGCAGCTGTGGCTACATCGTAGCTCATCACCACCACTGTGTGAATGTGTGTGTGAATGGGTGAATGACTGGTTGTGTTGTAAAGCGCCTTGGGGGGTTCCAGGACTCTAGAAGGTGCTATATCAAACACAGTCCATTTATAGGTGATTAGATGTGTCTTCAGCCAGGCCACACGAGGACGTGATGTCCCATAGTAGCTTCGTTGTACCGAGTGAATCGACTAAAAGAAAACCTTTTGTCATTTTCAGATTTAATGTTTATTTACATGAGATTCTCTGCTTATTGAGCTGAGCAGCAGGAAGTTGCATCTCTGGCAGTCAGGTCAGCAGCTGTGGAAAGGTTTATAAAATAGTGTTTGCATTAACTGCTTGTCAGTTGTGTTGGACTTGAACTCCAGGTTATTATTCTGTTTTTAAAAGGGGAAAAAAGACGTTTTGACATTAATATTACCCCTTATTAAAAATAGGGGGAAAAGTAAGTTAATGTCCAGATTAAAATAGAATAGAATAAAACTCTATTGTCCACCGTGGTTGAAAATTTCCTTTGTGTGTGTGTGTGTGTGTGTGTTCCTTTTGTTTGACCATTTTAAGACGTTTGGATAAACGGAACAGCAGGCTTTGTGAAGAGCCATAGAATTACATCACCCAGTGTGTTGTGGGTGTGTGAAGCTCTTTCTCTTAGGGAAAGCTGGTTGTTGGTTAGAAGTTTTGAATAACGACAGGAAGTGTTGTGGCTTTGTAGTGTGAGATTGTGTTCTGTGGCTTGTTGTGGGAAGGCTTGTTGTGGGTGTTGAGGACATTTAAATGAGTGCCGTGTGTTGTTAGGGTGCTGAGAAAGTTTGTTTGGGTCATTGTGAAAGTTTTAAACTCAAGGCGGTGTGAGAACAATGCTGAGAGACGAAGACTTCAGAGATGTTTAGGAGTCTATGATTGGTGATTGGCTGAGGAGAGAGCAGAGGGAGGGGTTCAGGCCAGCTAAGAGTCTCAGACGTCTTGCAGAGGAGTGGCGTCTGGATCGGCTGACAAAAGCTTGTGTCTTGTGTGTTTAAGACCTTCAGGAAGCAGATGAGAGAGGGTTGGGTGGAAGAGGGGGTGAGCAGAGGGACAAGGAGCACTGAGGGTGTCAGAGCAGTCGGGGCACCGGCGGGGAAAGTCGGGGAGACGAGAGGGTGAGAAAGAAGGAAGGATTTGCTGTTTAAAAAAAGAGCTGACGAGGGAGAAAGAGAGAGAGACAACAAAAAAGCAGCTCAGAGGAGGAGGGTGAGTGTGTGAGAGATTGACGGGGTTAATGAGAGGAAGAGTTGGTTAGCAAGTGTCCACCAGGAATCTGCTGCTGCCACACAAGAAACCAGAAGAGCCACTAAGAAGGAGCTCACTGACAGGAGCTGCTCTTTGAGTCTCCCTCCTCCTGTTTTTCATGCCGTTGTTGGCCTTAACCGGTGGCTGATCACTGGGGCGCCACTACATCGCCATGTTCGAGGCCACGCAGAACGTCATGCTGAAGCCGACTGAGTCCTGGAGGGAAGCGTTGCTGGACACCCGCGTCATGGATCTCTTCTTCTCTGTGAGTATCCATCACTTCCTCATTTCTTCTCCCTGTTCACCCCTGCCTCAGCCGTGCTGCTGGTGTTTTATTTTATTTTATTTTGTGCCGACCTCTTGAGTTCTGGTTTATTTATTCTGAGCGGAGCGAGTGGAGCCTCGGTGTCACCTCCTCTGTTTGGCCCGTCTTAACTTTGCTCTTGTTCTGTGAACGCACTATCAAAGGGATTTATGGGTAGTTTGTGTTATTGTGTTACCATCCAGAAGAGCGCTTGCTCTGTGAAGTAAATGTGTATTTTTGTTCGGTGTGCTCAAAGAGCCGGCTCATGCTGGCCAAGCTCATGGTGTGGAATAGAAGAGTGGAACAAACAGGTCAGCTCTTCTTCCATCTAACCTCCGCCCACAGAGGATGCTCCATCTTTTACCTGCCAGATATCCCATTCTTCCTTCAGCCTCTGCTCTTCTTTCTCCAGATTAGAGTCTCTCTCTCACTCACTCACTCTCTCGCTCTCTCTCTCTCTCTCTCTCTCTCTCTCTCTCTCTCTCTCTCTCTCTCTCTCTCACTCACTCACTCACTCACTCACTCACTCACTCACTCACTCACTCTCTCTCTCTCTCTGTCTCTCTCTCTCACTCACTCACTCACTCTCTCTCTCTCTCTCTCTCTGTCTCTCTCACTCACTCACTCACTCACTCACTCACTCACTCACTCTCTCTCTCTCTCTCTCTGTCTCTGTCTCTCTCTCTCACTCACTCACTCACTCACTCACACACACACACACACACACACACACACACACACAGCTGTTGTATTATTTTTTACCTCATGCACTCTTTACTCCATCTAATCTAACTTTGATTGTGGGGTGATTCTAAGTGACAGGTAGGTTTGAATATTTCTGAAACGGCGAGGTTTCAGCACAGAGAAACAAACTGTATTCAGAGGAAAATGTAATAAAAGAGCAGGATGATGTTAGCCGTAGTTGTACGTGGACAGAAGAGGTAGAAAACTTTAGACTCACCACCGTTCAGGGCTGTGATTTAATCTGCTCGTCTTTATCGGCCCTCAGTGTGTCACTGTGTTACTTTTAGAGGAAAGTATTTTAATGACCCAAAATAATGAAAGAAATGTTCGTTTTAATTTTTTAAGTCTTTAAGCTGTCCTGAAATCTCAGCTTTCATACTAAATGCAGGGTATCTGCGGATCCGTAAAAAGTCTTAAAGTTGCTTTTCCAAATTTAAGGCCTTAAAAGTCCTTAAAAATGACAAATAATCCTTAAATAGAGTTTCCAAAGGTCTTAAATTACCAAAGACCCAATAAACAAGATTCTTTTATTTCTATAAAATTTTCGTGAATTTCTAGTTAGTGTTCAGCATTTTTGTGTATGATGTTGGCGTAAGCGGAACCGTATACGTTCAGTTGGTCGTGAAAGGGGGCTATTTTTAGATGAGCACATTAGCTGGTTAAGCTAGTGGGAGCTTGCGCCATGGGGAAGGGCAAGTTTAATGGTAACTGGGTGGCTAATCCCACGTTCGTGACGTGGTTAGCACCGTTTCCAGGCAATAGCTGGTAATTATAGCTTAAATTTATTTTTAAAAACAGCTTAAATTTGGTCAAAGTGGCCTTAAAAAGGGTCTTAAAAAGTCTTAAATTTGGCTCCCTTAAACCTGCAGATGCCCTGTAAATGTCTGTGTCCTTATTTAGAGATGGTGTCCCAAACTTCTGATTTGAACACCAGTGACAGACGAACGCACTACAGACAAAAACTATTTCTGTAAAAGGCTTAACAGGACGTCGTGCACCAGAGGACAGAAAGTTACTGTAGTTCTGGAAGAGGAGTCATTATTTTAACTGATTGTTTAATGTTCTTCATTTGTTCCAGTCCAGTTTGTTTCACAGCTGGTTTCTACCGACACACAGAAGTTGTTTATGGTATAATCCCTGCAGGGTTGCTTCTCCATGGTGAAACCAGACTGCCGTGGACTGAGATTAGAGCAGAAATTATTCATTTAGTTTTTCGTTTAATTGTTTGAGCCTTCTGAAAGGATTCCACATGTTTACAAGGATCCAGCTGACTCGTTTCTGTTTCCTGGCTTGGGACGGATTAGGTCGTTGTGGCTTAGCAGACTGTATCACACACACCTAGCCTCAGGTGTTTGTTTTTGTAGCTAGATTATTGATTTGTGATTTAGTGTGTGGAGCTTTGGAATAGCTCGAACAATCAGAGGCAACAGGAAAACTTCTTAGTCTTTGCTGAACCTAACAGAGCCTGATTACCTTTGTATATCTGTAGTATCTGAAGTAACCAGTAAGAAGTACATTTACATGCAGTTAATATTCATACTACAGGGCGAGAAGCGTTGTGATGCTGTGTTTTGGTGAATAACCGACGTAACACATGTTACAGAAACTACAGAGCCCTAATCAGGCTTGATTGGACTACCGTGGCGACTGCCTGGCATTAGATAAAAATGTTTGTCATTTTTCAGTCGGGCGTCTTTGCTGCTGGAATGTGGAGGACGTGTTTTGTGTTGGTTTCTTTGTTCAGGCATCTAGTTTCATCTCGAGCTGCGGTATTTCTAGTAGCCCAACGGTTTGTTATTGTAAGGCTCCTGTCAGCTGCCTGTGTGTGTGTGTGTGTGTGTGTGTGTGTGTGTGTGTGTGTGTGTGTGTGTGTGTGTGTGTGTGTGTGTGTGTGTGTGTGTGTGTGTGTGTGTGTGTAAAGGGGGTGCATACAGACACGCGCCATCACGTTCACAGTCCACAGCCGACCAGTGGTGAGCTTAGAGCCCGGTCCCAGGATTAGGGGCCCCTGTTAACAGCCGCAGTGACTGAAGCATAACACACGTCGCCCTGCAGAAGGCCTCCAGGGAGTCTCCGTCCCCCAGAGGGTGGATGTCTGTCAGCCTCCCATGATGTAGCTCCTGTGTGCCTCCACTCGTGTGCATTGTGAGCTAACAAGAGACTGTTGTCAGTTTCTGCAGCCATGAGGCTCAAATTGTGTTCAGGAAATCGATTTAACACCATTTGTCATTTAGTCTTCCTAATATTTCCTGCCTTTACATGTTACTTTTCCAGTCAGTCTGGCTTGTTCGTGTTATTTAATTATTACACAAATTAGAAACAGGAACTTGATTGTCGTAGGCGTTGTTTTTTCCAAGAGTCACTTGAAAATGAAAGGCTTTTTTACTGCGGTGTTTTAGTAGAAATGATTATGAGAATTTTAAAGAACAATATGAGAAATGTGACGTCTCCTTTAAATGGACGAGGTTGTTATGGAAGGAGGCGGTTTGTGTTAAGCTGCATGTTCACTCATAGTAATTGCAACGATTCAACGAATCAGTGAGATCATACTGGGGCCCTTATTGATGGTATCAGCCTAGACTCAAGGCTGAGATCTGTTTTTCACTGGCAGGACAAAAGCTTGTCCTCGGTAATTATTGTTCTGTGTAGCATCCATTTTACTGCTGAAGAGATGCTCCGTACAACAAATTGTCACTCTGGCCCCGGGGGATTTGTTAGAGAGGCCGTATCTCCTCCCTCGCTTCATCTACGGACCGTTATGGCTCTGGGATTCAGAAAATACATGTTGGTTGGAAAGCTATGGGTATGAAGGAACAATAGCAGAAAGACTGGATAAAATAAGAAGAAAATAAAGGTACTGGTGTTCAGAAATGAGTAGAGGGGTCAATTCTTTTAGGGGAAACGGAAAAATGTAATTCAGAGGAGGTGAATGGTAGAGGCAGTTTTCTGGAGGACGAATGGTCTAAGCGCTGTCATTATAGCAAGATTTATTTTACCACGGAGGAAGTTATCACAATAAAGTCCAGTGGTGTCTCACCCATCAGCCACTGTGGCACATCTCATTTTTCCTTTGTTACTGTAATTTCTGGGAGAACCGGTTTGTGTACGTGCTCTGAAGAGTTACGCGTTTATCCAGTAAACACAATCAGTGTAGAGGGCTGCAGCAGGAGGCTGCAGGCAGACACTAACCTAATCAGAGAGAGATGATGGAAGAAAAGATGGGGTTGATTTGTAAGAATAGAAAGATGACACCCCCCACCACCTATATAAATACAGGTACCAGGCACCAGGCTTTGGCTTTCCCACCATCGCCCCGCTTTCCCCCTTCTGTATTCCTTCTGTACTCCTCTTCTTCTGGTGTTCTGGTTTGTTTCTTCTTCATCTTCTTGCTGCTTGTTCTGTTCATCAGCTTTCATCCTTCCCCGTCTCCACAGTCATTCTTTCAACGGGTATCAAACATCATGTGTCGTTAAACTTAACATTAATGTTGTTGGTCTTTGAACAGTTTTTTTTCTTATTAAAGGAACAATATGTGTAATAACCACAAAACAGTCCAATGTGTAAGTCCTATTAGAAGGAACGTTAAACGGAAACAGATTTCATTCTCAGCCCACTGGAGGTTGTCAGTTTATCTCCTTTTAAAAAGGCCAAAGAGGGACATTGTCTTTGTTTACAATCAGTCCTGCCTGCATACTTCCTGGTTTTAGAGCCAGTCATAAAAAAGCCATTTAGTTGCCAAGTCTGTGCTAGCTAACACTGCTGCGCCATCATTTGTAGAAAACCTCAGAGTTGTGTAAAGAACTGAAGCCAGTTAAAGGAGCGCCCCAGTAGTTAGTTCTTGTACCCCTAAGAAGCCATTTTTTTACTCTTATATGGAGAAAAGAAGGTTAGAAGCTAATGCTAACATTGGGCTAATGCTAACAGTTATTTAGAAACAAATAGTCAGCTCTAAAAACATCTCAAGTTACTTTTGGATTCACCTGTGTATGGAGGTCAAGGGTCACTGAGTTTACCAATCCAATCCTGAGTTCTAAAGATTTTGAAATCAATAAAAAGTCAGCAGTGTCCAAATGTTGCACCTGCCTAATGTTGTTTAAAGGGACTTTACGGACTTTTTAATTTTTATGCTCGCGATTGCCCCCTCAGGCCAAAAGCGTAACGGCAGCTTCAATAGTAGGCTCGTGCACGAGGCGCGCATGCTGTACGTGCACACTCCTTAACGAAAATAACAGCTGAGACAGTCCCGTGTGTGTGTGGGGGGGGGGGGGGCGGGGCGCGGAGGACAGAGGACAGGAGAACGTGCAGCTAATTAATTAAATAATTTGGTTCTGTACCTTTCTCTTCAGCACAGCCAACAAAGGTTTATGATGGGTCAGACCTCCTGCATGCTCAGATCATTCCCTTCCCTTGCTTGAAAAATTGTTACAAAATGAAAGTTGAACCCACATCTTTTTTATCTGTGTTCCAATGCCGTTCGGCGAGTCTCAAATAAAAATTTGGGCATCTTGCTGTAAAAAAATATACCATTAATGTAAAAAAGAAACTCTAAATAAATTATGTTTACATCCAGAATCGAACCCGGGTCTTCTTTATGGGAGTCGGACATCTTACTAGGTGAGCTACACTCTAGTAACATTCGCAGTATCTGTAACTTTTATATCCTTGATGACACCTGAAACAACGTCAAACCAAAGAACGGTTTGGAGCGAAAATGGCTATTTTGTTGCTAATTTGCGGGAAATATCTAGAAGAAAGTTCTACAGAAAATAGCTAAGGGTCCTCAGAAATGTAGCTAGGTTTGTCACTAGGTGTTAGGAACAGCAACAAAGTGGCACTACCTCTCTCTCTGCTGCTAAAGCTACTGATAGCAAATGCTACGGGCTATGCCTGAGCGTGAACGCGCATGAAGCAGCCTGCTCGACCCGAGCAGCTCTCTTTTTCTGTGATTTTACAGAAAAACAGGCAATCACAGTAAAAATGCCAGGGCTCATTCTACAGGACCAGGGCATTGCAGGAGAATGTATGAAGAAGAAATTTATTATTTCTATACATGTTTTGGCTGTCAAACTTCCTTAATGTCCCTTTAAGAAACAGTCTTAAAATCTAGCCAAGGCTAACAAACAGTAGCATTTTAGCTACTTAGCTACAGCAAGGCAATAAACAATCTTAAAGCTCCGAGGCTTATCAATACCTACATAGTAACAAGCCGGGGTTTTAGTTTCTACATCAAACTGCATGAGGACACTTTTAGGTTAACAACAGCAGTCTAAACGCGCATTACATTAAAACTATTCAGAGAATTGTACATAAAATCGTACCTGTTGTTGTTTTGAGACTGGTGTCAAATCTCTTTACTACCCAGCGTCTCTTCTCCGGAGGTTTGTCATATCCAACAACAAAGTTGGATGCAAGTGTTCCTCCCTGGGTTTTTCATAATAAAAGGAAAGGAATGCACAATTGAAGTTTCTAGTGGTTTTCAAATTAAGATTTTTCAGCCACATCCCTCTGGGGGAGGCAGTGAAAGCTGCGCCGACGCTGGCAGCCACACTCTCTTACTCCAGGTTGCGTGGTATAAACATCGCTCTTGTTGACACAAATTCAATTTTCTCTGGTTGTTCGTACTGCCGCGAAAAGTACGACATCTTCCCAAGCCATGCAAGTACATTTTTCAGGGTTCAATCGTTTTAAAAATCCTCTTGAAATGGTCAAATAAACTGCTACTAGCAACAAAACCTCACCATGTAAATGAATGGGTATACTCTAGTTCTGGTATCTCACCAGATGTTGCTTACATCATCGTGTCTCCATAAGGAACATGTAAAATAAGGTGGGTAGGTTCAGGTGAACATGATGGATCATCTCAGACAAAGCAGAGTCCTGAAAAGAATCTGTCATTAGGTTTAGTTTTATTTATTATTTGCCTTTTCCAACTGGAAATGGTAAAAATGTTTTAGACTGTTTATCTCATGTGTTGTTACTCCATTCATACCACACACACACACACACACACACACACACACACACACACACACACACACACACTGTATCTCTAACTATAGTCAGGCTGGAGGCGGCTGACTTTACTGGCATGGTATGGCTCATTCGCTGAAGCAGCTGCCTTGCAGAGCGGGCGCTGTTCAGTCAGCTGGCCTTGCGCTGATCTACTACTCCTCCCCTTTCCTTTCTCTCCCCCTCCCTCACCAGTTTTACCCTCTCCTCCTCCCCCCTGTCCTCTTGCTGAGCTCTTCCAGAGGATGACTTCACGCTCTGGAAGAAAATGAGCAGCAGTGTGGTGGCTACACCACGCTAGCATCTGAGGCTCTAGCGTGCAGCAGTGTGGCTGGAGACCAACTGGGCAGCAGGGAACCACAGCTGTAGAGCAGGAGAACGAGAGGAGGAGGAGGAGTGAGGAGACGCAGCAACAAAGAATTCAAAGCAGGGAAACTGAGAAGGGGAGAAGATCTTAAAGGAAGCAGATGAGGAGAAGGAGGCTGAAAGTTTGATTGCCTCCTGGATGAGGCTAGACGTGGGTTTGTGACGAGCTGGTGAAGTGACACTGGCTGTGGATTTAGTAGGATGACAATTCAAGACACGGGAGAGGACAGAGATGGAGGAGAAGGGCTCGAAGGAGGGAGGCATGTAAGCTCGGGACATCTGTATAGTGGAAACACATGTTGCTATGATGATTTGCTGCGACTCTACTGCTACGGATCTGCTGTGCTGGTGTTTAGGACAACCCACCATGCCTGTTGTCCTGCTGGAGTGAGTCTGGACCTGTGAGGGACAGCTCAGAGCTGCTATGAGTCCACATCAAGTGTTTGTTCATCAGAAGTCTGTGTGAGAGCTCAGACTAGTGCAGCGATTGTTTGAGACTGGATCACTCTCACACCTACAACTACTGGATTTTCTTTCTGGGTGTGATTGTTTGTTAAACCAGTGAGTATTAATCCTGCTCGCTGTCAGCTGATGGCGTTTGACTCGTGTTGAGAGGAGCATGAGGCAGGTTCGCCTTCTTTTGACCCAAGGCTTTTCTATTTTGAGCAGTTTTTTTACAGGGCAGCTTTGTTTTTAAATGTTACTTATTTAAAACCAGACAACAAAATGAATTGGTTTTAAACATCTTTTGGTAGAATGCTTACAGAAAGTCCCCCATGGCTATAAAAGTTTACGTTTTATCTAAAACTAACGATTTCCTGCTCAGCCGCATAAAAAGTTTTTTTTTAAATAAATTATCCTAAATGTAATATTCTGAGCACCATAAAAAGGTGTGCAGTACCATTAATGAATGACTCCATCATTTACTATTAAGAATGAAATAACATCTGGCTGCGTTGGTGACTGATTTTTAAAGCTGTTACTAGGGCCGTGCGATGTGACGATATAAGATCGTTAAGGATTGTAAAGTGATGACAATCTGCCGAAGTTCGGAGATCGTAGAACTGTCTATTTGCATTTCATCACCCGTCTGCCTTTGTTTCTGGACATGTCTACGGGCTCACATTTGGTTTTTTCTCTCAGCCGAGTCATGCCATTTGTTAAGCTGCTTCTGTTGGTCATAGCTCTCAGCCTGACAGACACACAGATGAACCAGTCGGATCAAGTTTTTGGCAGCGTATTGGTTTGTTTGGCTGGGGTGCTTAGTAGAGCCGAGAAAAATATTTTAATAATAGATGCATTAAGATGCGAACATGAACAAATATGAATCATTGATTGAAGAAGCACATCATTATAGCGCTAGCGGTTAGCCGCTAGTTTGCGTCGATTCTGAGCAGTCGTTACATGTATTCTCACGCGTCTGCTCAATCAGAAAACCTCAGGGTTAATGTCCTGCTCTAAACTTTGCATTTGGCTTCATGGCTTTTATAATTTGGGGACGTTCATTTGTGTTTTAGCGAGCCTTTTTATTGTGGCTGCCAACCATAGTTCTGTTTATTTTGTTTGTGTAAAGAAAGACGGGCCAAACCCCGCCATCGCATAGTCGGGAAAAAGCTACTGACAGCAGCAAAGCCTAAATACTGGGAGTGTAATCCTCTGAGTAGTGCATGCAAATACATCATGTATTTAGCTAGGGATGTAAGAAAATATCGATATGGCAACATATTGCAAATTTTTTTCGGCGATATAACAAAATATATAAAAGCTGTGTATTGAATTTTTGGAAGAATTTACATGCAAACATTTGTGTGTTTTTTTTTTCTTTTGGTGCAATTCAAACGCGGACCACTAGTTGGCAGCAGTGTGCAATGGGTTTTGTTTCCACCGTTGAAATGTAAATCCCTCTGTTATGGTTCAGATACCTCACGTTAAACATGTTACGTATCAGTTTAGACAGTTTTTTTTTATTTTCTACAATAATTTCAGTCTAAAAAAAATTGCTAATATCGTCTGACTGAGTGTATCGCAATATATTGTGATACGTCGTGTCGTCTCCCCTGTATTGTGATACGTATCGTATAGCTAGAATTTCACCAATATGCATTCCTAAATTTTGCTTAACATGATAAACTTATCTCTCGGGACAAGAAATTATTACTGGTAATATTGTGGATGATAGGATAGGAGCCACCTCTAGATGGAATTTAAATAATTTAGCATTAATTATAAATATATAATTAATAAAACTGCCTGTGGGACATTTAAGATATGTATCTCTAGCTCTTAACTGAGATGATGGATGGATGGATGGATGGATGGATGGATGGATTTCATTTTCTCATCATTATTTTTTTCTACTATTTTAACCATATTTTAAATAATTTTTGAAGATGTTCTTATTGTATATTTAGAGTTTTCTGTTCTTCTGAAGCGCCTCATGATTTTTATCTTGAGAGGCGCTATATAAAAGATAATTTTCTTGCTTTTCTTGCTTTTTTCTATTTTCTGTGAAGAGGTATGCTTTTAAATTGGTGTATTTTACTGGTAAATAACTTCCAAAACATCTGAATTGTTTAAAGGGACTTTAACCCGGGTCTTCCGCACGAGAGTCCGCCATCTTACTGGGTGAGCTAAAGCGCCAGTGATGTCTTATGTATCTGTAATATTTATATTCCTGATGACAGCTGACACAACGTTCAAAGAACGGTTCGAAGTGAAAATGGCTATTTTGTTGCTAATTTGCAGGAAATATCTAGAAGAAAGTTCTACAGAAAGTAGCTAAGGGTCCTCAGAAATGTAGCTAGCTTTGTCACTAGGCGTTAGGAACAGCGACAAAGACTAAAGCTACTGATAGCAAATGCTACGGGCTATGCCTGAGTGTGAACGTGTATGAAGCAGCCTGCTCGACCCGAGCAGCTCTCTTTTTCTGTGATTTTACAGAAAAACAGGCAATCACAGTAAAAATGCCAGGGCTCATTCTACAGGACCAGGGCATTGCAGGAGAATGTATGAAGAAGACATTTATTATTTCTATACATGTTTTGACTGTCAAACTTCCATAATGTCCCTTTAAATGGGAAAGATCATAAGAAAATCATGGTTGTGATTCTGCAAAAAGTAAATTGTGATATCGTCCATATCAGCCACCTCTAGCTGTTACCACCAAGGGTTTTGCTTTAGGATTACAGTTACTTTACTTTCTGTCACAAATCTAAAAGTCTGAGTTTTTGTGTCCGACTGAAGGTCTGTATTTTAAAACCTGCTGCCCATTTGTTTTATGAGTAAATTTAATAGCATATTTTTTTCATTCCTGCTAATAACATGTTATGTTTAAAAGGTGTGTCTCTATTCTGGCTTATCTGAGTTTTTTAGGGAATCAGCTGGAGTTTTGGTCATTGGCAGACCTCTGCTGCGGGGACAGGGTTTCATATGGCTAACCCACAGTTGTGTTTTTAGAGGGACCAACTTTGTTTGAGATGTTTACACATTTCCTGGATCATAGCAGATGTATGACTCTGCCTTCAGGCAGCATGATACTGCAGGACTTTTCCCTCTAGTTTTTGCTCATCCTAACAATTTAAGCTGCAGGACTATTGAACTCTGAGAGATCTGCATGTTGTATTCCGAAAGCAGAGCCGTGAATGTTTTCTCTGGTTTTCAGATACACCGGAAGATTCGGGAGGACTCAGACATGGCCCAGGACTCCCTTCAGTGCCTGGCCCAGCTGGCTTCCATGCATGGGCCCATCTTCCCAGACGAAAGTGCCCAGATCTCCTACCTGGCCCACATGGTGGAAGGGCTGCTCAGCATGATTAACGGGTGAGTGATGGTGGCGTACTCACACCCTTTACAGGATGGGATATTTATACGTTCAGTATTGCACGTAGAAAAGTGTTTTCCCCATTTACGTTCTGTTCATGAGCTGTCAGCTGATCCTGGTTGCACAGAGCTCGACACAATGTGGAAATGATGATGAAGTGGGTTATTTATGATTGGATAGCGTCTTTGGTCCTGGCTGAAACGCCTCATGTCCAGCACGAGGCCGGTGGTGGCAGGTGTCATGTTTGGGCTGGTTGTGGAAAAACGAATGGGGAATTTTATCAAACATCTCACCTTCCTAAAAGCAACTGTTGTTATGTCAGGTTTGTTCAAGGTGCTTTCCTGATGCAGGTCCTGGTGTTCGGTCTGAAGACGGCTGGTTTACCTGTTGTTGTCTGTCTGCTGAGTTTTCTGTCGCTGCCTTTCAACGCATCACCTGTAACAAGACCCTGAAACACGCAGACCAGCATACATTACATTGTTTGGAAAAATAAATCCTCACTTAGTTTTAATATCATTATTATAAGTCACTTTTATTCTGTTCATGCTTTTCTTTGACAGTTTGACAAGTCTTGTGTTTTATAATCTGCAAATCCACCAAGTCATTTCCTCTGACACACACACACACACACACACACACACACACTGATGGGGCTAATTTAAACCTGCCAAGTGAAAGCAGCCGCCCCACGAATGCAGGGGCTGTTAGACTGCTCAGCGTGAGCTGCCGTACCCTGAATTAGCTTTTCTCTCAAATGCACGGTGCTTTTAAGGTGAAAGCCTTTCCGATATTGATTTACATCTTTAAACCTTCAACCATCACAGAAAAGGAGGCTGTTTGTGAGGCAACTCGGAGATTAAATAAGAAAGGATTCAAAGTTTGCTCATGTTTTTATTTCAGCTCTGAGCCCACATGTAGCTCAAGGACTAAATTCAGAGACACAACAAGGGATGGAGGCCGATGTCAACCTGAGGGTGACGCATATTGAACCATTTCAGCTTTATTTACAGGAACTAATTGCTTGTTGAGTCTTCGTTTAATGCCACCCTCTTCTATCATGGGAAAGTTGTCTTGCAGTTCAATGACAAATAAAGTAAATAGAGGAACCACAGGTTTATTTTTCCCAGATGTTTCTGAAACCAAATTTATGCTCAAGTAGATCAAATTGTTTGGTTTCCTTAAAACAAATAACCTTCATTAGCAGCCATTCAAACGTGGGTCTGCTGTAAAAACTCAGTAGAATAAACATTCACAGATTATTACACAAACACTGAAGAGGGATTGTTGCACTTTGTGCTGTGGTTGATGGTTAAACATCCACTAAACCTATAAAATGGTGTCAATTACCATTTCAGTACTGGAAAGTTTAGGCTAGATTGCAGTAAAACTTTTTCTTTTATGGCATATTTCCTAGATCAGGTTTAAAGTAAAGACCGAAACACATCCTAACCAATAATTAACGTCTGCTAAAAATAGCTGCAGAATGTAATAAACATAACAGTAGCAGCTGATTCAGAATTAACAAATAACATGGTTTAGTTTGATGCCAGTAGGAAATGAAGGTGCCGTGGTGTCCGTGCTGATTGATGATTACATCATTTGCATGTCTATAAACACACACAAACATACATGAAGCTTTCAACATTTTCATAAACAAAATGTTTTTAAATTAACTGACTTGTAGCCATTTTTGTAGATAATGTTGCTTTTCTGTGGCAGCCATCTTGGATAGGGCTGACTCCAAACAATAATCAGTTATAGACGTACATCCAGTGCTTCTGCTAGATGATAATAATAATAATAATAACAACAATAATAATAAATTTAATTTGAAAGTTCCTTTCAGGACACTTTCAACAGCAGGCCATACCAGGATGTGATGTCACTAATAACAGGACTTTGGATCTCCAGAATTAGCGTCTCATGTATATTTATCTCCTACTGACATCAGTTTAAGTCAGCGCCACCTGGAATTTGTCAAAGGGCCTCCTGCTTGTGTAGAACTTCTCTCGAAGGTGTGTTGAGTGTGTTTCCTGCCTGAAACCATTGATTGTTGCTCCATCTTGTGCAGCCTGGAAGTGTCTGTGGAGAATGCATTAGCAGAGATTTGTGGGAGGTTTCACTGTTGACATATCACAAGTGGAGTTAGCAGATCCACATACTAGCATAACTGTGACCAGAACATAATGGTGTCAGTCGTGGGTTTTATGTCAGAATGTCTCCAAAGTGAATGACTTATCCTGCATTTTTCCTGAGCCGTTGTCTCCTACAGATGTCTCCTACAGATGTTAAAGCATCTGTCAGCTTTTTATTTCCTTTTTAAAAAGGCTCTTGAGGCCAGTGTGTGAAGAAAGTCATTTTATTTGTGGTTAATTTTTCAGCCAGTCATGTGTTGATCTGACCACCCTCAGCATGCATGAGTATCAGGCTCTCAACCTAACTGAGAAGTGGTCTCTATTCCTCTGCTGTCCCGTTTTCTCCGTCCTCCTCCCTGCTCTCCTGCTACGTCTGTAATCACCTATTCTTGGAGCTTTTTTCCAGTTGCCTCATCGGAAAACCATGTGGAGAGGGATGGCCGATCTGCAGTGATTGAACAGTTCTGCACGCAATTTAGCCCCATCAGATAGGGTTTAGCAAGGCTTCTCTGTGTTGCTCTGTCACTGAGGCAGAGTGGCAGATTAAACACAGAGGAGACGGAAAGCTTTTAGATTTTTGTGGACGTGTTCTCAAAATATTTGTAGCATTTATCTAAAACCAGCACAATCAGTGATGCAGTTCTCAAGAGTGGTTGCACTCAAAGTGGGATAACAGTTTTATCAGGTTAATGCCACTCGTTGGTTTGATCAGCCTGGTGTGTTTAATAACAAGATGTTTGTGAAATGTCTGTAAAACAGCAGGGTGTATGCATGTTTCTTCACGTCACACACCACCTCTGCTTTGATTCTGCAACATTAGCCTCATGAAAGTGCACACATGTGTGAGCAGTTTGGAGAATGATTAGTGAACTAAGGTAGCTAAGAAGACCGAAAGTGTTCTTAAAGTGACATTATGGAAGTTTGACAGCCAAAACATGTATGGAAATAATAAATGTCTTCTTCATACATTCTCCTGCAATGCCCTGGTCCTGTAGAATGAGCCCTGGCATTTTTACTGTGATTGCCTGTTTTTCTGTAAAATCACAGTAAAAGAGAGCTGCTCGGGTCGAGCAGGCTGCTTCATGCGCGTTCACGCTCAGGCATAGCCCGTAGCATTTGCTATCAGTAGCTTTAGCAGCAGAGAGAGGCAGTTCCACTTTGTCGCTGTTCCTAACGCCTAGTGACAAAGCTAGCTACATTTCTGAGGACCCTTAGCTACTTTCTGTTGAACTTTCTTCTAGATATTTCATGCAAATTAGCAACAAAATAGCCATTTTCACTCCGAACCGTTCTTTGGTTTGACGTTGTTTCAGCTGTCAGCAAGGATATAAAAGTTACAGATACTGTGAATATTACTAGAGTGTAGCTCACCTTGTAAGATGTCTGACCCCCATGCAGAAGTCCTGGGTTTGTTTATGGATGTGAACATAGTTCATTTAGAGTTTCTCTTTTACATTAATGGTATATTTTTTACAGTAAGATGCCCAAATTTTTATTTGAGACTCGCCGAATGGCATTCAATTCACAGATAAAAAAGATGTGGGTTGAACTTTCATTTTGTAACAATTTTTCAAGCAAGGGAAGGGAATGATCTGAGCATGCAGGAGGACTGACCCATCATAAACCTTTGTCGGCTGTGCTGAAGAGAAAGGTACAGAACCCAATTATTTAATTAATTAGCTGTGCGTTCTCCTGTCCTCTGTCCTCCGGGCCACAAAGACAGACACACACACACACACACACACACACACACGGGACTGTCTCAGCTGTTATTTTCGTTAAGGAGTGTGCCCGTACAGCATGCGCGCCTCGTGCACGAGCCTACTATTGAAGCTGCCGTTACGCTTTTGGCCTGAGGGGGCAATCACGAGCATAAAAATTAAAAAGTCCGACAAGTCCATTTAATGAGTAGGTTCACTTGTTATTTTTGAAATATGATGCAGCCTGGACATAAAAAAGTCTCCTACACCTATCTCCTGCATTAGCCTCTGATAGAAAATAGACAGTGAAAACCTAGGACTAGAAAAGCCTGACAGATCTACGTCACACTGTCACTAAACATTCATGAACTCACCCATGTTGGCTCGCAGCAGGGAAGGCTGTTGTTGGTTTAGCATCCAGGAAACAGCTCGTCTAGGCTAGTAGAAGTTAACTGTTAGCATTAGCAACTCCGCCACACAGCAGAACTCCTCCAGACTTGTGTTATTTGTGGAGATAAAACATCAGAATTGCAGCGCATACAGAGTCAGTGGTAGAGTCACGTTGCTGTTGGCCCATCAGAGGTGAGATGTCAGAATATCATCAATAAGGATGAGTAAGATGCCAGGTCCTGCCGTTTTCTCCTCCAGCTATCTTCCACTTTCTGAAACAGTAGCGCCAGAGCTTTTTTTTCCCCACAGAGTGACTCACAGGACATCCCGTCTATACTAGAGACCCTGCAGATCTGCTGAAAAAACAAGTGAATGAGAGCTTTAAATGTTCTGAACCATTTATTGCAGCAAAAACGGAAAGAGGTGATTCTTCAGCTTCAATCACACTAAATGTAAAGAAACAAAGCTTAACGAGTTTCACTCAGTAAACATGTTTAACATTTAATGTTTTATTACAAGCATTAAAGTAAACCGTAAAAACGACCTCCGGTGCAGCTGTGTGGGGGGAAAAGCTCTCAGGTCAAGCTGCCTACGAGTTTGGGGCAAGGATCGATTTTCACTGAAGTTTCCAACTTTTACTCACCAGTGGGTAAACTGGAAAGTGACCCCGGTTCAGCCTCAGTCTGGACACTGGAAACTTTCCTTCTTCAGGCCAAAACATGGCTCAGAGCAGAAAATAAAAGGCTTTTCTGACAGTCATGGAGTTTTCTTATTTCTGAGGTTGGGCTTTATTTTCTGTGTTTTCAGGATTGAGATTGAAGACTCAGAAGCTGTGGGCATTTCCAATATAATCTCAAATCTGATCACTATGTTTCCACGGAGCATTTTAACAGCACTGCCCAGCGACCTCTTCACCTCCTTCATCAACTGCCTCACACTGCTCACCTGCTCATTTGGACGCAGCGCTGCCCTGGAGGAAGTGGTGAGTACTGATGCCACCAGCATCTAGCAGAACTCCTCCCAATACTTTTGCTCAGTGTCTCCAACCAGCTTCCCTGAAGGTTTCTCCTCTTCAGAGGTCTTGTACGGTGTGGGTAGGGTTGTCACGGTGTGAAAATTTAACCTCACGGTTATTGTGACCAAAATGATCACGGTTTTCGGTATTATCGCGGTATTTTTTTAAACGTGTTACTTTTTCAGACAACTAAATAAACCCTGTATATCAGGAAAATATCGTCCTCAGTTTGTGTCTAAAGTTTGCCTAAAATGTGTTATTTTGTAATTATGTTGTTTATTTGTTTACATTTTTTCCCCTTTAGCCTTTAAAATACCAATATTTGCCCATAACTTCTTATTTTTTGTCTGTTTGATGTCATCATTTTAAAAATATTAGATCAGATGATACTCAGTACTCAAGTAGCCTTCTAATCAGATACTTTTTTTACCCTTACTTGAGTAATAAACCCTATACCAGGAAAATATCGTCCTCGGTTTGTGTCCTTCCAGTGAGTTTTGCAGATTTGGGAAAATGTCATAAATTTATAATTATTCTCGGAGCAGCAGAATATATATATATATATATATATATATATATATATATATATATATATATATATATATATATATATATATATATATATATATACGGTATATATATATATATATATATATATATATACGGTATATATATATATATATATATATATATATACAGTATATATATATATACAGTATATATATATATATATATATATATATATATATATATATACGGTATATATATATACAGTATATATATATATACAGTATATATATATACCGTATATATATACCATATATATATATACTGTATATATATTTACCGTATATGTATATATATATATACCGTATATATATATATTTATACCGTATATATACCGTATATATATATATATATATTTATATATTTATATATATATTTATATATTTATATATATATATTTATACCGTATATATATATATATATATATATATATATATATATATATATATTATATATATATATTTATATATTTATATATATATATTTATACCGTATATATACGGTATATATATATATATATATACGGTATATATATACGGTATATATATATATATATACGGTGTATATATATACGGTATATATATATATATATATATATGGTATATATATATATATATATGGTATATATACCATATATATATAGCTGCCTTGCCTCTGTTCATTTTATGAACATTTTTGTGTCTTTATTTGGAAATATAATCAAAACAACATAAAAATTACAGGAAAGGTTTTGTATTTTTTAAATCAGTTTTACACAATAACCATTATTTAAAAGGCATTTTACACTATGTAGAAATATTTGTTCTGCTGCAATTTATCTGGTTCATAAGAATGTTCATAAACAGAAGAAAAGGTGGTGATATATATTGTTGTTGCACGTGCTTCAGGTCATATGGTGAAATGGATTTTAGGCCATATCAGCCATTCCTAGATTGCCTGTTTTATACCCTCTCTCTGCTGTCTGGTGTTATTGTGACGCCATTCGCCCACCAGCCCTCTGCTGTTCTGTTCTTTCCTCAGCTGGATAAGGACGATATGGTTTACATGGAGGCCTACGACAAGCTGCTGGAGTCGTGGCTCACTCTTGTTCAGGACGAAGAACATTTTCCACGCAGCTGCTTCGTCCAGCCGGCCATCCAGGTCTTTAACTCGTACATCCAGTGTCACCTGGCTGCTCCCGACGGCACTCGCAATCTGGTGAGGTTCTTCACCGCCGGCTCAGCCCTGATTCTGCTTAGCTGTGGTTATTAAACCCCGACCTGTTCCTGTCAACCCTCAGTCAGTGAATGACATTTCCTCCCACGATGAGGAGGAGATCAATGAGCTGCAGGAGGACGACAGAGAACTGTTCTCAGATCAGCTGTCCAGTATCGGCATGTTGGGGCGTGTGGCTGCAGATCACTGTATCCCTCTGCTCACAAGGTTAGTGAAATAGTACAGAGCTGCCCTTCTGCTGGTGCAGCAACAATAACAACAGTCGGTCAGAAATCCTAAGTTTTCTGATGCGTGTTAAAAAAAGTGGTGTTTGTGTTTTTGTCATCACGCTGCAGCCTGCTGGAGGACCGCGTCAACAGACTACACGGTCAGCTCCAGAGGACCCAGCAGCACCTAATGGCCTCATCTGACCTGGGATCAGTGGATCGCAAAGTCCTAGACGACCTTTATGAAGATATCCACTGGCTCATACTGGTCTCAGGTCAGCAGCGAGACAGACTTTGTGTTTGACTTAACCGGGTTGTGTGTGTGTGTGTGTCATAAACTGATTTAACAAGGAGTTGTGTGACTAAACGAAAACAATAGTAATGTTTTTATTGTGCTCATAAGGAACTTTCCAGACCGTTGATTAAACTTTATTTGTAACACGAACAGAAAGCAGAAACTCCACCCAGGTCTGTGAAACAGTGACCGCATCGTTAAAAAACACGACGGGGAGGATCTCTCACCATGACCTCCCTCTCTAGACTGGCTGTGCCGCCCTAATAAACCACTCTAATGTTGGTTTTACACACCAACACAACAAGCAGCAGGACATGATAAACGTTTACATTCTAGATGAGAGAGGGGAGATCACATGTTCAAAAATAAGAAATTCATTTTGTGCGTGTGCGTGTGCGTGTGCGTGTGCGTGTGTGTGTGTGTGTGTGTGTGTGTGTGTGTGTGTGTGTGTATGTCTAGGCTATCTGCTGGCATACGACCCTCAGGGTGAGACCCCTCTGGTCCCCTCTGAGGTGATGGAGTTCTCCATTAAACACGCCACAGAGGTGGACATCAACACAACGCTACAGATCCTCGGCTCACCGGGGGAGAAGGCCTCCTCCATACCGGGCTGCAACCGCACAGACTCGGTCATCAGGTACTGGTTCTGCTGGGCTGGGCTTCACTACCGCTGTTGGCTAATACAACAGTCTACTCACTCATTTGCTGACTCCGTTTTTAACCAACAAGCCTCCTAAACCAGGACTACAGCTCGTTTGTATTCAGAGTTCCTTTCTTATCGGAGCTCATCCCTCCTGATTCCCAAAAAGCTCCTCACACAGACGTTGTTGCTGATCGGAGCTAGCCGGTGGACTTTCCATTAATCTTTAGAAGCATATTATTCTATGTATTCACACTATTTAAATTAGCCATGACACTCAATAACAAGTTATCCTTCTGATCAAACAGCATCTCTATTATACATGAACTGATTTATTCTGTTTGTATGTTTTTATTATTACCTCTTTATTTTAATTTGTAAAATTATCCCAGAAGGGCCAGATTATTTGAATGATGATTTCATCCTCACATATGTGATGCGTTTGTTCCACCCCTAAGTGAAGTTTTGTCCGTTGCCTTATTCCCCAGAGTTCGATAAGTGAGAAAAAAGCATTTTGTACCCCGCGCAGTAATTGTCTGTCTGCTTTAGCAGGAAGTGAATAGCAAACGCATCTGCAGCTGTTCAGACGTTATCAGGCCTTGTGATGAAGTAACCCGAAACGTTATCGTAGAATAGACTTTATTCATCCCACAGTGGGCAAATTCACTTGTTTTCCATGTTTAGTGAAAGCTCCACACTAAAAATACTCACATTATTAAAGTGACATTATGGAAGTTTGACAGCCAAAACATGTATAGAAATAATAAATGTCTTCATACATTCTCCTGCAATGCCCTGGTCCTGTAGAATGAGCCCTGGCATTTTTACTGTGATTGCCTGTTTTTCTGTAAAATCACAGAAAAAGAGAGCTGCTCGGGTCGAGCAGGCTGCTTCATGCGCGTTCACGCTCAGGCATAGCCCGTAGCATTTGCTATCCGTAGCTTTAGCAGCAGAGAGAGAGGTAGTGCCACTTTGTTGCTGTTCCTAACGCCTAGTGACAAACCTAGCTACATTTCTGAGGACCCTTAGCTACTTTCTGTAGAACTTTCTTCTAGATATTTCCTGCAAATTAGCAACAAAATAGCCATTTTCGCTCCGAACCGTTCTTTGAACGTTGTTTCAGCTGTCATCAAGGATATAAATGTTACAGATATAAAATATGTCACTGGCGCTTTAGCTCACCTAGGAAGATGTCGGACTCTTGTGCAGAAGACCTGGGTTCGATTTTGGGTGTGAACATAGTTAATTTAGAGTTTCTTTTTTACATTAATGGTATTTTTTTTTACATTAAGATGCCCAAATTTTGATTTGAGACTCGCCGAACGGCATTGAATTCACAGATAAAAAAGATGTGGGTTCAACTTTCATTTTGGAACAATTTTTCAAGCAAGGGAAGGGAATGATCTGAGCATGCAGGACGACTGACCCATCATAAACCTTTGTCGGCTGTGCTGAAGAGAAAGGTACAGAACCAAATTATTTAATTAATTAGCTGCGTGTTCTCCTGTCCTCTGTCCTCCAGGACACACACACACACACACACACATACAAGGGACTGTCTCAGCTGTTATTTTCGTTAAGGAGTGTGCACGTACAGCATGCGCGCCTCGTGCACGAGCCTACCATTGAAGCTGCCGTTACACTTTTGGCCTGAAGGGGCAATCGCGAGCATAAAAATTCAAAAGTCCGTAAAGTCCCTTTAAATTTAACCAAGCCCACAAAGTAGATCTTAAATTTCTGGAACCATCCAGGTTTATTTTTTGCTCTGGTGCCTAAAATCTGTGATGTTCTGGACTTTGGAGGTCGTTCTGGATGCTCCTCTCGTACTCGGTCAACAGAAACCCGCAAACAGCCAGTTGAATGTCTGCTGAAGGTCATCGTGCCCCGGTGATTGTTCATTATATAGGTGTGTGTGTGCATCTGTGTGTGTGTGTGTGTGGGGGGGAGATGACGGTGATGACAGAGGATTGCGGAGGCGAGTGGCTGCCGGCATCAGGTTTCCTAATAACGAGCGTCCGACCTCGGCCCGTAAATGCCAGCGTGGTTTTGTTTTCTGCAGACAATGTGAAACTTTGCACGGTCTCCGGGTGAGAAGGATGGAGCCGTAAGCTGCTCTAAGCTCTCCGTCTTTTCTGTCCTTTTACCGACCGCCTGTGGGTCTGCGCTGGAAGAGGTCGTTGGTTTAACGCGGGGCTGAGATGAACTTCCACTGGTGGCCTTCGCTTAAACATTCCTCTGGACTTTTGTTGTGGTTCTCGATTTAGTTTCAAATGTATGAAAACAAAATATAAAATCTGTCACAGATGGATTACCTATAATCTGGTTTGTTGAACAACCCGGCTGTGTTTTTAGTTTTGTGCTTTATTTGTCCCAGGCTGCTGTCTGCAGTGTTGAGGACATCGGAGGTCGAGTCCAGGGCAACCAGAGCAAGCCTGACGGAGCTTCTGAGTCCGCAGATGGGAAAGGACATCGTGTGGTTCCTCAGACGATGGGCCAAGACGTACCTGCTGTTGGATGAGAAGCTCTACGAGCAGGTACGTTCCCACCGCAGCGTCGTGAGATACAGCCGGGACAGTTCAGGTGAGACATTTGTCCAGGGTATCCGCGGGTCCTTAAAGTCTTAAAAAGTCTTAATTTAGCTTTTCCAAATTTAAGGCCTTGAAAATCCTTAAAAATGACAAATAATCCTTAAATACAGTTTCCAAAGGTCTTAAATTACCAAAGACCCAATAAACAAGATGCTTTCATTTCTATAAAATTTTCGTGAATTTCTAGTTAGTGTTCAGCATTTTTTGTGTATGATGTTGGCGTAAGCGGAACCGTACACATTCAGCTGGTTGTGAAAGGGGGCTATTTTTAGATGAGCACATTAGCTGGTTAAGCTAGTGGGAGCTTGCGCCATGGGGAAGTGCAAGTTTAATGGTAACTGGATGGCTAATCCCACGTTTGCGACGTGGTTAGCACCGTTTCCAGGCAATAGCTGTAAATTATAGCTTAAATTTAATTTTAAAAATAGCTTAAATTTGGTCAAAGTGGCCTTAAAAAAGGGTCTTAAAAAGTCTTAAATTTGGCTCCCTTAAACCTGCAGGTACCCTGTTTGTCTTCCAATTATTAATCCTCATCTTTTCTGTTGCCGTCCAGATCAGCATGCCCTTAAGCACAGCATTTGGTGCTGACACAGAGGGCGCCCAGTGGATTGTGGGATATCTGCTGGAGAAGGTGATCAACAACCTGTCGGTGTGGAGCTCGGAGACGGCGCTGACTAACGACACGGTGGAACTGTTGGTGACGCTGGTGGAGAAGAGGGAGAGGTGAGGGTTGGGTCTGCCGGTGCAGTGTTGGGTGTGTTTCACATGAGACCGACACACTCTGCCTCCTCGTTTGATCAGAGCCAACATCGTGGTGCAGTGTGAGAGCTGGTGGAACCTGGCGAAGCAGTTCGCCAGCCGCAGCCCGCCCCTCCACCTGCTGTCCAGCTCCGTGCAGAGGTCCCTGATGAAAGCTCTGGTGCTGGGGGGCTTCGCCAACATGGACTCTGACACCAAGCAGCAATACTGGGCAGAGGTAACTCACTCATGCATGTGGACGGTTAGTTTAGAGGCACGCCGCTGCACGTTCTGTTAGGAGATCCCGTCTCTGTCCTGATTGGCTCTGGCTGTAAACCAGGAACGCGCCGAACTCGTTCTTAGCATCAAGTTCATGTTGAGTCTGAGCGCAGACGAGGAGGAAGAGCAGCAGCCTTTGTTAAAACGGTCCATCATAACAGCGGTTTCACTGATGAAGACTCCGCCCACGTGTCCAGGTGCTTCACCCGCTCCAGCAGCGTTTTCTCAACCTCATCAACCAGGAGAACTTTGCTCAGATCAGCCAGGAAGAAGCTGTCAAACAGGAAATTGTCGCGACGTTGGAGGCACTGTGCGGCATCGCCGAGGCCACGCAGATAGACAACGTGGCGTCTCTCTTCTCTTTCCTCATGGACTTCCTGTCCAGCTGCATCGGCCTGATGGAGGTGAGACAGAACCGGAGCTTCTGGTTGGGTCTGTGGGATTTAGGTGTCGGAGATGGAGCTGGATTAGAGCTTTATAATGAGTATTAAAGTGAAGCTGGCTTGTGTTTGTGCCTCCCAGGTTTACAGCAACACACCACAGACGATCAACCTCATCATTGAGGTTTTTGTGGAAGTGGCTCACAAGCAGATCTGCTACCTGGGAGAGGTGAGCGAGGCCGCCGAAGCGCTTACCCCGACCATGATGTTTGCGTCTAAATACAGAAGCTTTCTGTGTTTCAGACCAGGTCCATGAAGCTGTATGAAGCGTGTCTGACCCTGCTGCAGGTCTACTCCAAAAACAACCAGGGCAGGAAGCGGAGCGACGCCACGGCCGAGGAGGACCAGTACCAGGACCTGCTGCTCATCATGGAGCTGCTCACTAACCTGCTGTCCAAAGAGTTCATAGACTTCAGTGACAACGGTGAGTTTCCTTTGCCTTTGGAAGGATTTCATAAAGCTGTGATTCTGATTCTCGGCCCAAACTGCTCTGTGTTCAAGACGAGGTGTTTAGAAATCAGGAACAGGGAGCGCCAGCGTCAAATCGGACCGTCTCTGCAGCCGATGTTGTTCTTTATGGAGTCAACATCGTTCTTCCCCTCATGTCTCAGGACCTGCTGAAGGTAAACCAACACCTAACAGGTGAGCTCTGCTTTCAGTCAGCAGCAGTACCGTGTTAAACTGACCCTGTGCTCTTCATGCTCCAGTTCCCCTCCCTGTGTAACCAGTACTACAAGCTCATCACCTTCATCTGTGAGATCTTCCCTGAGAAGATCCCACAGCTGCCAGAAGACCTTTTTAAGAGCCTCATGTTCTCACTGGAGCTAGGAATGACCTCGTATCCTCTCTCTCTGCTCGATTCAGGGTTTTATTCCTCCTGTTGTTTAGAGATCCAGGGTGTCTAGTCTCTTGACCCCCACCCTGTGAAGAGCAGCTGGTTCTTCTGGGGTCATTGTTGTGGTTGGAGCTCCTTAACGTTTGTCCTCAGAATGAGTTCAGAGATCAGCCAGCTGTGTTTGGAGGCGCTGTCTCCTCTGGCTGAGCAGTGTGCCAAAAACCAGGAGAAGGACTCCCCCCTCTTCATCGCCACCCGCCACTTCCTCAAGGTAGCCCTCACACCTGCTCCATGAGTCACCTGTTCTGTTACCTGGAGACATTTTGATTCAGTAGATTAACCTGATGCTGGGGTTTTTTCTGCGTTTAAAAACACGACGTGTTAATTGGCGAGTGGGTTTTAAATGTTTGTTCTGGCTGGCTCTTGTGTGTCTAGTTGGTGTTTGACATGCTGGTCCTGCAGAAACACAACACGGAGATGACGGTGGCAGCAGGAGAAGCCCTCTACACACTCGTGTGCCTTCATCAGGTGGGTAGCAGACCCAGGCTGGTCCCGTTGTACGCCCTTCTGCTGGGTTTACGCGTTCTCTGGGGGCTTCCTATGTGTGAACCAGGCTTGGGCGGTATCCATATTTGAATATCGTCTAACTTCCACTTAATTTTACCCCGGTATACGGTATTACCGTGAATACTTAAAAAGTATGACGTAAGCCTCAAGTGGACCTTCACCTTTCTGAATCCGAATACCAAACAATTACTAAAAAAAATAACAACGCAACTCACATACTATTAACAACATTTATTAACACAAAAAACGCAGCTTATAAACAAGTGCAAAGAGTCAACAGTCCAACAGCAATAAATCAACGTAAAAACCCAGGACAGCTGTTGTGCGCAAATCAAGTGAACAACTTATCAACGAGCAGCGTGAAACAGTGCAAATAAGCCGTAACAGTCAACAAGCGTTGAATAACCATAATCATTGAAATTATAAAAAGTATTGCAACCAAAACAACTGCATTAAAATTATAAAAAGAAAACTCCGTCACACGGCCACACGCGTGCGCACGCACACACACACACACACACACAGGAGTGTGAACATTACAGCACGTTGCAGCAAATCTAGTTAAGATTTCTCGCCAGAAAAACCAGCATGTTTACTTTTTCTGGGTTCAAGTTAGCATCATTGTGGACCAACAACTTTACCTGCGGTGCTGAAAACCCGCTCCGATGGTGAGCTGGTGGCACAAATACATAGATACCTCCGGGCCAGTCGTGACGTCTGGGGAAAATGACTGCCAGCATATTTCCACCAGAGAAGAGGGTCTTCGTCCCCATGAATAACAGGTTCCAAACAGTACGCTGTTATTTCAGCTCCAGCTCGTTGCTCTGCGCTGACGGGACCCTCCGGCGCAGCGTCAGCGGCTCGTTTTTGCAGGAGAGCCCCCAGAGACATCTTTTTGCGTGGGGGTTCAGGTTGTGCTCGTTCCTCTATGGTTCGGATGGCCACTGCTTTTGGTGCTGTTTGCCCCTCTAAGCTCACGATCTCAGCCTGTAATCCAGCTTTGATTTCAGCCAGTGCGTTGTCATCAAGCTCATATCTGCCACGGTAACGAGGATCGAGGAAAGTGCATTTTCGCATTAATTTGCGCACTGAATCAGATTCATACTTGGCCTCCAGCTTTTTTAGAATTGTGGTTTTTATTGACTTTGTAAGCTGGAGGTCGTTTTCTGACACAGCCAACACGCTCTCCCTGCAGAGCTGGAGTATGGAGAGGATAGAGGAACTGGTCAGTCGCACAGCTGTTTTTCATGACGGTATTGGAACTGACACAGTCGCTATTTTGTAATACCGCGTGTATACGGTAATACCGTAGCCGATCCTAAAGAATTTCAGTTGGATGATGAAATAAGAAATACTTGATGTTTGCTTTTGTCTGGACTGATCTGTGTTCTCTTAGCAGAATAAATATTTGTAACGTCTTAATCTGAGGATGTTTTCTACGTTTAACCCTCTGGGGTCCACAGACGTGTATCCGCGTCTTTTGAACAGGTCTGATTTGGGACGCTGTAGCAGCAAGACTCCGCCTCCCTGAGTTTTGGTTTCAATTCAGCTTTAAAAAGGAGATTATAAACTACACCCCAGTTTTTAAATTTTGTTAATAGGCAAAAGCGGGGTTATACTAAACTAAAAAACGACCTATTTTTAGACAATCTGATAACTTGTCAAAACAGCAGTTTAGTAATCCGTGAGAGGGAATGTGCTTGTGAACATAAAAAACCCACAAACACATGAGATCCTTTTGCTGTTGGTGGAAGTCTCACATATTCAATTGATAAAAAGTATCATTATGTAGCTGAGAGAGAGAGGAAGGCCGCACGAGTAACGAGATGTGCGCAAAAAGCCGCTTCGCGAGGAAAGGAGTGGTGCGAACGGAGTAACAACAAACAATTAGACAGATGTTGACGGTAAACTTCATATTTTGGAGCGATCCGGACAGATATATTGTCTCTGCAGTTTAGTAGGCTTTTATTAGGCTTATATAAAGGATGATGAGAAGGATAAATGTCCACCAGGCAGTTCAGATAGTACGGCTGTTTTTTGAACTGGAAGCAGAGGAAGTGGACGGAGACTCACAGCCGGAGTCTGAGGCAAATAGCGAGGATGTTGATGATGTGGCAGATCCATCCTTCCTCATAGAGGAGCTGGGTCATGATGAGGTAGAGGATGAAGGTAGAGATGCAGCTCCTCAGAGATCCAACAAGAGGAGTGGGCGGAGCCGCGCAGCTGTCAGATCTCGGTGTGAGACAGAGCCACTCCCCACTCCAAAATGCATGTACATTATTGCCAAATTAATAAAATAAGTATAAATTCAGATAGTCCAGGTTGTCCTGAAAAAAAAAGATACCCCATAAGGCAATATTTATTGTTTTTATTAGAAAATACAAAAGAAAAACCAAAATGAGTCAAAAACGGTGATTTACACCCTGGACCCCAGAGGGCTAATAATTTTTGTAAACATTTGTTATTTGCTATATGTACCCGGTATTCATATTTTTTATAAATGTACAGTCTAGATTACCATTCTAAATTATAAAAAACATTTGTCATAAATGTTTGTTGGTTTCACAGTAAAATAAACAACTTTTTTCCAATTCGGATTTTATGTTTTTGAGTGATTTTAGGTCTAATATGCAACCCCTTTATGTCCAAATATAAAAAATAAGTATAAATTCATAAAGTCCAGGTTGTGCTGAAAAGATTGATAACACATAAGGCAGTGCTTATGGTTTTTATTTTGAAAATACGATGGAAAACTCTAAATTAGTCAAAAATGGCTAATTATACCCTGGACCCCAGAGGGTTAAGGATCACCTGATAGGATCCCTGCAGCAGTTAGTCAGGGACGTTAGCTATAAAGTTAAAGCTCCGTGTACGGAGTCATAAACATGTTGACATCTAAACAAGACGGTGTGATTTGTTTAAAATGCTTTAAATTTATAAACACAATGTGAACAATGTACCTGTTTTTAACCAAAGCCGTTTGTCACAAGATTCACTTTAGCTTTTGGTTTTTGTCCCACGTCGGCAGAAGTTTACGGCTAAAGGTTGTTCACCTGATTTAAAACTTGATCTTCCTGCTCCATCAGGCGGAGTACTCTGGGCTGGTGGAAACGTTGTTATCTTCTCAAAGGGACGCCATCATCCACCAGCGGCTTGCTGATGCCTTCAGCAAGCTAACGGACAGCAGCACGCCGCCCACCATGGACCGGAAGCAGAAGCTAGCCTTCCTTAAGAGCCTAGAGGAGTTTGTGGCCAACGTGGGCGGCCTTCTCTGTATGAAATAAGGACCGGACTCAGAACTGGACTGAACTTTTGCCTGATTCCACCCGGGGTTTTGTTCGTTTTTGTTTCCAGACCCCTCCTTTTACACCTGATCATGACAGTTTTAATAAAGATGTAGTGGTAATTTGACATGAACACAGCGGCCTTTTATTTATTTTTGACAGTGTTGTGAAACACACACACACACACACCCCTGTCCTTCCCAGAGTGCCTTTGTTTAGCTGATTGTTGTGTTTGGTTGCGTATGAATAAATCGTGTCATACAGCAATCGAAGAACAAACAACATTGTGCCTGCCGTTCACCAGGACTTCTGCAGATGCACACTAAATGCATGCACAAGGAGTTGCCATGACAACAGATGTGTCTGGCTCTCTCTGAGGTGTCCCAGCCGCACAGCACAGGGGGGGTGTTTGCTTGTTGAAAACCAAAATTAGATTGTTTCCCTATATGGTGTGTGTATATAATATGCATATATACAGTGTTAAAATTGTTGTTTCAGACAGAAACCTCCAGAAATGTTTGTTTAGGGATGACTCAGAATGCCGGTAGAAGGCAAGTTCAACAATTTACCAATACAACTAAAGAGGGAGCAATTTTGCTGTGTTGAGCTTTTCTTTTTTTTTTTTTTCTTTTTTTTTTATGTTTTTTTTTTTTTCGTGTTTAACCCCACCTGCCTTCACTCAAAGGCCTGACACAAATCTGGCCTGTGTTGGGCAGCAGGTGCATTTCAGTAGTATTTTTCTACAGGAGTACATGGACAGAACAACCCTTCAACAAACACTGGATATAGCAGAGACTGTTTTAAGGACAGCAATAACAAACCAAATAAAAGGAGCAGAGCCACTTGTTGAAGCATTATGTTGGAGACGGACCTCCCTGTTAGAGCCCCATCCCACTGGTTTTAGATGGCTGTTTTGTTCTTGAAGTGTAAAAGTGTACATAAAAATTGTTGTATAAAATATTATCGACTCTGACATTTCTTTACATGTCTGGTCTGCTGTCGTCTTTTCTCTGCTTTAAAGTTTCATGTTTAATGATAATTTATTGTGCAGATGTGTCTACGAGATTAATCTGTGGCTGAATTTAGAGCTTTTATTCCTAAAACTGCCAGAGATTTCCACGTAAACACGGGTTAGATCTTAACTCTCATTTATACTGCATTTAAAGATGAGTTTTATCTTTAGGTAATCTCTGGAGAGCTTTTCAAATAACTAATAATAATAGTGGATTTTATTTGTAACGCACTTTACACATGGATGGATGGATAGATAGATGGTATTTCATTTTCTCATTATTTTTTCTATTTTTAACCATATTTTTAAATAATTTCTTAAGATGTTCTTATTGTATATTTAGATTTTTTTTGTTCTTCTGAAGCGCCTCATGATTTTTATCTTGAGAGACGCTATATAAAAGATAATTTTCTTGCTTTTTTCTATTTTCTGTGAAGAGGTATGCTTTTAATTTGACGTATTTTACTGGTAAATAACTTCCAAAACAAATAAATACAAATAGAACGTTGAGGCTTGAGAGGCTCGGCTTCTGCCAACTAGCCGCTAGAGGGCGTTTTATTTCAGATTTTATTTTCGCGTTACATTTCTGTGTTTATGGTATCACACATTTCGGTGTCTTGAACGTGTTAGAAAGTGCAAAACAAATAAGTGACCGAACAAACATCTAATCCGGGGGTTTAATTATTCACGGCAGGATTATTTACAAATGTGCTCTTTTGTCCTACCGCGGAAGCCGTAGTTTTGAAGATTACGTCAACTTCCTGCGACTCTTCACGTGTTTTGACAGCGGGCAGAGGTTTTCTCAGGTATGTTGATAAATTGTTGCGTATTTTAACTTTTTTACGTTTAGAAATGATTTGTATCTGATTTTTCACTCAGCAACACGTCCGTCTATGGAAGCATTTATTCAGAATCCGATAAAATAAGCCATTTATTGGTTCATCGTGTAAATAAAATAACTCCTAGATGACAGACATGTAAGATAGTGTTCGGTCAGATGAAACATGAAAAACAACAGTTATTATTTTATAGCTTAGTGATTATTTGTTTTTTAATCATTTACAACAGAATGTTTTCTTCCTGAACCTGCAAATTCAAGTCATAAGCAGTCAAACATTAATAATTCTATACGTGTCAGAGTTTTACATTTTAATGCAGTAAAAATCATTGATTTTAATAAATCTTACTTCTTGTTTATTCTGTTTTTTGTATGTTTTGGGTGTTCAGCTACTGCAGAAGCTCATTTCCACCTCCTCTTCCTCCTGGTAGCCATGAGCAACAGTGATGATGATGATGTTCCCACCCTGTCTGCTCACACCCTGGCTGCCCTGCAGGAGTTCTACAATGAGACCAGGACGAGTCCGGATCACAGTGCAACACCCTCAGATCCGTTTGCTGTGGGAGCAGTGGAGGAGGACTGGGTGGGTTTACTGGGCTCTAGAGCTCTGGATGTGTGTGGCTGATCCCAGGTCTGTGGAAGTGGTTCCCCACTGCTTTCTTTAACTTAGTTAACTGTACAGGGTATTTTATCAGCTCAATAATGATTATTAAAACTTTTACTGGTGTTTGCATTGTATTTTGAAAATCTGACTCTTTATGTATTTACCATCCCTGATGAAGTCAGATGAGTTCATGCTGACACCTGTGTGTTTGTCAGCGGATGAGCCAGTTCTGGTACAGTGACGACACGGCTGCGCGGCTAGCAGAGGAGGTCATGCGAGAGGCCGGAGAGGGCGGAAGGTAAAAACCTGCAGAATGGCACTTGCACACCTGCTCTATGGGGGGCTTTGGATCAAGTTTTTACAGGGAGTGCAGAATTATTAGGCAAGTTGTAATTTTGAGGAATAATTTTATTATTGAACAACAACCATGTTCTCAATGAACCCAAACAACTCATTAATATTGAAGCTGAATGTTATTGGAAGTAGTTTTTAGTTTTAGCTATTTCAGGGGGATACAATATCTGTGTGTGCAGGTGACTTACTGTGCATAATTAGGCAACTTAACAAAAAACAAATATATACCCATTTCAATTATTTATTTTTACCAGTGAAACCAATATAACATCTCCATATTCACAAATATACATTTCTGACATTCAAAAACAAATCAGCGACCAATATAGCCACCTTTCTTTGCAAGCACACTCAAAAGCCTGCCATCCATGGATTCTGTCAGTGTTTTGATCTGTTCACCATCAACATTGCGTGCAGCAGCAACCACAGCCTCCCAGACACTGTTCAGAGAGGTGTACTGTTTTCCCTCCTCGTAAATCTCACATTTGATGGACCACAGGTTCTCAATGGGGTTCAGATCAGGTGAACAAGGAGGCCATGTCATTAGTTTTTCTTCTTTTATACCATTTATTGCCAGCCACGCTGTGGAGTACTTGGACGCGTGTGATGGAGCATTGTCCTGCATGAAAATCATGTTTTTCTTGAAGGACGCAGACTTCTTCCTGTACCACTGCTTGAAGAAGGTGTCTTCCAGAAACTGGCAGTAGGACTGGGAGTTGAGCTCGACTCCATCATCAACCCGAAAAGGCCCCACAAGCTCATCTTTGATGATACCAGCCCAAACCAGTACTCCACCTCCACCTTGCTGGCGTCTGAGTCGGACTGGAGCTCTCTGCCCTTTACCAATCCAGCCACGGGCCCATCCATCTGGCTAATCAAGACTCACTCTCATTTCATCAGTCCATATAACCTTAGAAAAATCAATCTTGAGATATTTCTTGGCCCAGTCTTGACGTTTCAGCTTGTGTGTCTTGTTCAGTGGTGGTCGTCTTTCAGCCTTTCTTACCTTGGCCATGTCTATGAGTATTGCACACCTTGTGCTTTTGGGCACTCCAGTGATGTTGCAGCTCTGAAATATGGCCAAACTGGTGGCAAGTGGCATCTTGGCAGCTGCACGCTTGACTTTTCTCAGTTCATGGGCAGTTATTTTGCGCCTTGGTTTGTCCACACGCTTCTTGCGACCCTGTTGACTATTTTGAATGAAACGCTTGATTGTTTAATGATCACGCTTCAGAAGCTTTGCAATTTTAAGACCGCTGCATCCCTCTGCAAGATATCTGACTATTTTTGACCTTTCTGAGCCTGTCAAGTCCTTCTTTTGACCCATTTTGCCAAAGGAAAGGAAGTTGCTTAATAATTATGCACACCTGATATAGGGTGTTGATGTCATTAGACCACACCCCTTCTCATTACAGAGATGCACATCACCTAATATGCTTAATTGGTAGAAGGCTTTCGAGCCTATACAGCTTGGAGTAAGACAACATGCATGAAGAGGATGATGTGGACAAAATACTCATTTGCCTAATAATGCTGCACTCCCTGTATACTGAAAAATATTAGCAGGTCCTTGTTGCTCATCTCTAGTGTCCTGGTGACAGAGGAGCTTTATAATCTAACCCTGAAATTCAACTTTTTTATCACCAAGTGAAAGAGTAAATACACAATGCAGCCCAAGGAGATATTTGTTTTACTGTTAATCATTTAAATCAGCAAATTTGAAGAGTTAGGGTTTGGGATAGTAACCTTTAAATCATAATTGAAAATGTTCATGTATTCATTAGCCTATGAATGATCGTTTCTTGTGCTGCACCCTCTGCACTGTAACTGCTCACCCTTTAATCTGAATTTAATTTGATCTAAACTTGTGTATTTTAATTATGCTGTCCTGTTGATTTTGCTGATCTTGCACATTGAATTCCCTCACAAATTGGTTGTTTTTCAGGTATTTTATTACAGGCAATCAGCGCTACAAAATAAACTCAGTGAAAATCCAAGCATCCTTATAAAAATATTCCACCTGGAGAATCCAGGAGGAAGCAGAACTATAATAAGCACACCTGTCCCAGGTTCAGCGTTTGTGTTTCCTCTCAGGATAGCGTGTGTGTGCGCGCCCAGTGTGTACCAGAAGCTGAAGCAGGGTGTGATGGCTGGTTCTGACGGGGTGTGTGCTTCTGTGTTCGAATACGACCGCCGCTTTGCCACGTATGGAGAGGACTTCATCTTCTACGACTACAACGAGCCGCTGGCTCTACCTCCCAGCGTAGCCCAGCAGAGCTTCGACATCGTCCTCGCTGACCCCCCCTACCTGTCTGAGGAGTGCCTGAGAAAAGTGGCCCAGACCATCCAGTACCTGAGCAAAGGCAAAGTGCTGCTGTGCACAGGTGGGATGACAAGCATTTGTGTTTGCAAAAGTCAGATCTCTTGACATTTATCAACATTCTGTTTGTGTCTGCAGGAGCCATCATGGAGGTTCTCGCCAAACAACTGCTGGATGTAAGAATGTGCAGCTTTTTGCCCAAACACAACAGAAACCTGTCCAACGAGTTTCGTTGTTTTGTGAACTATCCTTCCCAGCTGCTGTGAGGCGGAGGATCCACTTTGAGTCCAGAACCAGAAAACCCAGATGAGGGCAAATGTTTCACAGCTGCAATTATGGGATGTTTAAGACTGAGATGTGGTGAAAGTGGACATTTTTACTTTATATCAGTAATCAACAGGGCTAGATGTACTTAAATGAAATAAATTTGTTCCAGTTGTTCAAACATGTATTTTGATATCTTCCACATAAGGATTAAGCCCTAAATTCATTTTAGCCCTTCATTTTTATGTTTTCAAAATAAAAGTTGACTTCCTGTTTTGCACACATCGGACCAGAAAAATGCCACACAAGATTAAGACTGAAAATAAAAAGAGCAGTAGACTAATAACACTCAGCTGTAGCTTTCTAAAATCTTTTTGAGCCCTTACATTCATTTCCAAGACTCCTATCGAAGTCCTCTTTTAACTTTAATTTGTTCAGGTATTGTGGAGGAATTTTTTTAGATGTTATGGTGGCCTGCAGTGAAATCTTTGCATTTGCATTATTAAAGCACAGTGAAAGAAAGGACAATTAAAAATAGTTTCTCATAAGGTCATATTTCTGTGAGAATGTTTTAACTCCAGTCCAAAAACATTACAAAGGTACTGGTGACACAAAAACATTAGTTTTTCATTTTACTGTGAAATTTCAAACCTCAAAAATTAAGTAAACGCACTGTAAAGGGTTAATTTACATCTATTTAATGAACCATAAGACATGAGATTCCATAGGAAATATGAAATCAATCTTATGGATCTGTGGGTACTGTTTAACCAGAAGATTGGAACTTTTTATTGCAGGGATTATGTAACAACTTCATATTCACTCAGAGACAACAGGAGAGTCGAGTCGAGTTTTAAAAGTTTAAAGATTTATTACTAAACAAATTAAAACTAGACTAACTTTAAACACTAAATGTATGGTGTAACTAAGGTGAGTGAGACGGAGAATGGTGTAATGTGGAATGTTGTTCAGAACCAACAAATCCGAAGAAACGATTAGTTCTGATGGGAAGTGAAGGTGATGTCTTCGCGCTAAGCTTTGATTTGGAGATTCATAAACACATTAAGATGCAGTTCTGTCGGCCTACATACCCTTATCGGAAATCCCCGTCTAGATCAGCAGGTGTAGAGGTCCAGCTTGGACCCTTCTGGAGCCAAAGCCCGTAGCACAGACGCGGCCGCTGACCAGTCCAGTCTTGAGATACTTCCGGGTCACGACAATTTATTGGCATCTAGCAAGACCCAAAACAGGGTCGTGTTGGTTCAACTTTTATTCTGAAAGGAACCGTTGCAGCAGTTGGAACAGCAACAGATTTTATCCAGCTTGTCGTTGGTTCTTTTGGCTGAAGAGTAAAGTTACGGATTGGCCACTCCGACACTTCTCTAGAACGCTTTGAACTGGCGTTAAAGATGACGTGGGCATAGTTTTATACTTCGGATGTTTTGGTTTATGGTCGAATGAAATGACAGATTTACCAAGCACCACCAAAACCACGCCTCCGTCAGATCTGGCAGATTCTGATTGGATCAGTAAAACAACGTGTCGTCTCTTAACGCTACGTGAGATCAGTCCTAGTGGAAACATTTAAAGTTATATTACTTATTATATTCTGTAGGATTATAATATCAAGTGATTAATATTTTCATTTCACAAATTGGTTCACATTTTGTTATTGACTAACACTTTGTTTGATTAGCTTATTAAAAATAGAGTTCTTTGATTTATTAAAAATAAAGAGTTCTTTGTCTTCATTCTTCTCTTGGGCTGGAAAGGAAAACAGTTTAGAAGCAGAGCATGAGACCTTGAACAATATCTCATGCAGACTAGTTCCTGCTGAGGAGAGGGGGGGAAATTACTTTTAGACCTAGATATGGATTCATTTGTTAGGACTTTAGCACAGAAAGAAGAACAGCTGCTGAAGAACAGGGGTGATGTGGTGGAAGGAGGGAGTTCTAGTTATGATGCGGGCTGCCGAGTTCTGGAGAAGTTGGAGTTTATGGAGGGATTTGTGAGGAAGACCGTAGAGAAGAGAGTTGCAGTAGTCAATACGGGAAGTGATGAGACTGTGGACAAGGATGGCGACTGAGTGAGTAGTGAGGGAGGGGCGTAGGCGGTTAATGTTATGTAGATGGAAGTAGGCAGACCGGGTAATATTGTTTATGTGGGACTGGAAGGATAGTGAGGAGTCGAGGATGACACCCAGACTCTTGACCAGAGGGGAGGGGGAAACTAAGGAGTTGTCGACAGGAAGTGTAAAGCTGTGGATTTTGGATAGTAAGGATTTAGTGCCGACAAGTAGCATTTCTGTTTTATCACTGTAAAGTTTGAGGAAGTTTGATGTGAACCAGTCTTTGATTTCAGATAAACAATTGGTGAGGGAGAAAGGAGGGAGTGAAGAGGAGGGTTTGGAGGATACATAGAGCTGGGTGTCATCCGCGTAACAATGAAAATGGATGTCAAATTTACGGAAAATATTTCCCAGGGGAAGAAGGTAAGTGACGAAAAGGAGTGGACCGAGAACAGAGCCTTGGGGGACGCTGGTAGTGACAGGGAAGGGACGGGGAGTGAAGGATTTGAGTTGAATAAACTGAGTACGGCCAGAGAGATATGAACGGAACCAATCAAGCGGGTTATGAGAAATGCCAAGGGAAGACAATCTACGGAGGAGGATGGTGTGAGAGATGGTATCGAAGGCCGATCTCAAATCGAGGAGGATGAGGATGGAGAGCTGTCCAGCATCGGCAGTAGTGAGGAGGTCGTTAGTGATTTTTATGAGTGCAGTTTCTGTACTGTGGCCAGGGCGAAAACCAGACTGGAAGGGCTCATAGAGGCTATTGAGGGTGAGATGAGCATGGAGTGGACGAAGATTATTGAAATTATTGGGATCAGTGCCAGGTTTTTTTAAATATTGGAGTAATAGATGCAGTTTTGAAAAGTGAGGGGAAAATACCGGTAGAGAGGGAGGAGTGGATTATGGCGGTTATGAGAGGGAGAAGGGAGGTGAGACATGTTTTAACCAAAACTGTAGGGAGGGGGTCGAGAGAGCATGTGGTGGGCTTGGATTTACAGATAAGATCAGATATTTCGGATGAGGTGGGAATAAGAAAGGAACAAAATGGCAGGTGGAGGGAAAGAATCTCAGGGGGAGAGCTTGGAATTAATTGCTGGTGTATGGAAGCAATTTTCTGAGTAAAGAAGGTTATTAAAGAGTTACATGAGTCAGCTGAATACAGGTGGGGTGTGTGTATGCCTTCATTGGAGGAAACCAATCCAGAGTAGAAAGCAGATTTTGTATGTTTAATAGAGTTCAAGTATTGAAGCAGATGAGTTTTGTGCATTTCTTTGTGTATTGCAAGACCAGTTCGTTTATGGAGGCGTTCGAGTTGACGTCCTTTGGCTTTCATCCATCGGAGTTCAGGGGTAAACCAGGGGGCAGAGTGAGTAAAGGACACGGAGAGAGTTTTGACTGGGGCAAGAGAATCCAAGATATTGTTGAGTGTGGAGTTATAATGAGAAACAAGATGGTCAGGAGAAGCAGAACTCGGGATGGATATAGTGTTAATAATAGGTGACAGGGTATCTGGGTTAATGTTTTTGATATTACGGAATGAGATGTGACGGATAGGCTTAGTTCTTAAAGACCAGAGGGGGATGTTGAATGACAGAAAAAAGTGATCAGATATATGGACATCATTAGCAGGACAGTTAGATGGGGTTAAACCAGAGCAGCAGTTTAGATCTAGAGAGTGACCTTTAATGTGCATGGGAAAATTAGAATATGTTTGAAAAAGGAAGCTGTTGAAGCAGGAGGAGGTCTCTGGTGAGGGGGTGGTTCAAGTTGTCCATATGAATATTTATATCACCAAGCAGAATGACATTGGGGGAAAGGGTAATGAGCTGGGTGAGTAATGAGGAGAAGTCATTTAAAAAGTTACTATTGGGCTTGGGTGGGCGGTAGATCAGGGCAATAACTGTAGGAGTGGGACCGGGTATTTGAAAAACAGAAGATTCCATGGAGCTGAAGGCA
This sequence comes from Nothobranchius furzeri, assembly GCF_043380555.1. Taxonomy (NCBI): domain Eukaryota; kingdom Metazoa; phylum Chordata; class Actinopteri; order Cyprinodontiformes; family Nothobranchiidae; genus Nothobranchius; species Nothobranchius furzeri. The sequence goes on along the minus strand of NC_091754.1, from coordinate 33,210,108 downwards.
CGAGTGGAGACAGGCAGCACCTTCCACTTCTCGCGATAGAGCAGCGTGATGGATGTATCTCCGGCGGGCAGGAAGGACGATCTCTGGGTGGAGCTGTAATGCTACCGGCGGAGGAACAGAGAGATGCCCGCGTAGCAGGAGGAGATCAGCTGCCGTGTACTGGAACAGAGCTGCCCCAGGTTGGCGGAGAAGGGACAGGGCAGTCCAGAGGAGGGTCAGCCAGATAAATAACTTGCAGGCCCACATGATGAACAGCAGTGGGCAGCTGGCCGATAGCAGCGGGTCAAGAGCCGGGAGGAGTGAGAGGTAGGTTTAGTCCGCTTGTACACCCAAACAACAAATTGACAACCAAACAGGATCCAAGGGAGGCAGAAAGTATAGCACCCACTTAGGAAAACTACAATCTAGTGCTCCATTAAAGTGCAAAACACGATAAAATCACGTTCAAATCACCAATGAGCAGCGGCTGCAAAAATGCGCCAGCGTCTACTCCAAGTAATGTGAACATAAATAAAAGCAGCTTATTTAATATGTTAACAACAAAGAAATCCCTGTAATTCTATTAAGCTTTCAGCCTGAACCCCACATTTCCCTGTAAGCTGCTTCATGATTACAGTGGAAGGGTGATGAACAGAACCCTGGTGTTGCTGGTCTGTAGTGACAAGGATGCACAAAGAAACAATGTAGTAGCTTTGCATCAACTGGGTCTTTATTTCTTTTGACACAATTCACATGAATAATTAAAACATGAAATTAGTCTACAAACAACATCAAGTTAAAGCTCTCATTTCAGCTTAACCCTCTGGAGGCAGGCGTTGCAGATTTGCAACGTTAAAACCTACCTACCTGGTTACTCCACATACGTATTTCATGAGCATCTTTTAACTCAGAAGTACCCCTGAAGGACTTGGTTGTTCATCCTTTTATCAAAACTTATTTAGAGCCTGAGAGGGTTAAAGGGAGACTAGGTAGTTTAGGCTTGCTTTTAGCACCTCCTAGTGTTCTTTTGTAGAACCGAAAGCGAAACTTATCTCCTTGCTGTGCGTTCGTCTTTTTAACACCTTAAACTAACAGCTGAAATGTCTCCTCAGCCTTTTTTAGCATCTACAGGAGTGATTCATCACTAAATTAATCAAATCAGCTGTGTTCATGATCTAAAAACACGCAGGAAACGTGCTGGAACCAGACTGCAGCACCAGGTATGTCAGCTCCATTTTTTCCACATTCAACAGACTGGACCAGCACTCCAAAGTTGAAAGTGGAAAATTCTGTTTACAGGGAGCAATAGGGGCTGGGTAGCATTTCATTATCCTTGTAAAAGGTCATTTTAGCACATACTGGCTCAAGAAAATTATTTAAAAATATGAAAGAGCTGCAGAGTCTCTTTAAAATACCATAAGAAGCTCAAACTACCTCCAATTACTTGAAACAAGAAAAATATCAGTAGAAAACAAACTTGTTCTGATTACTATTGCATTTTCTTTATTCTAATAGCTCACCATAATTTTACAAAATCTGTGGAATTTGACTCATGTATAAAACTTAAAAGTATGTTAATGTTATGGGTGACGGTGGCACAGGAGTTACGTACTCGCTCCGTAATCACTCAGTTTGTCACTGTCACTGTGTCCTTGGGTCTGTAAACACTGTTCACCCTTAGTGGAGTTCATGATCATTGTGTCCTTGGGCAAGACCCTAACCCTGGCTTACCAGCTTCATACCAGACTGTGCCATTCAGCTCAACCAGCTAACATGCTATTGAGCTGACAGAACTTTTACTGGAGAAAGAATGAAAGAAAACGATCTTTTATATAGTGCTTCTCAAGATAGAAATCACGAGGCACTTCACAACAAAAATAAAAAGCAAAAAAAAAACTATTAAAGTATAAAAAGATTTCAAAAATTGGTTAGAAATGTGTTTAAAATGAGAAAAAAAATTGTGTTTAAAAAATAATTATGTAAGGAATGGGAGATAAAACATGAATAGGAAACAGGGAAATAAGTGGATCGCGGAGAAAGGCGGAAAAGGTAGAAAGAGCAAAATAAGAAGAGGGTGGTGATGAAGGTCACACAAAAACCAGCTTGAACAGGCGAGTTTTCAGCTGCTTTTTAAAGGAGTCCACTGATCTCAGGCTCAGGGGGAGAAAGGTCCAGAGTCTGGGGGCCACAGCAGCAAATGATCTGTCACCTTTGGTCTTTAGCCTGGTGCTGCACAACCAGTAGGCTTTGATCACTGGACCTCAGGGACCTGCTGGGGGTGTAGGGACTAAGATGATCACCAATGTAAGATGGTGCTTGTCCATGTAAGGCCCTATAGACCAGAACCAGGATCTTGAAATGAACCCTGAAGTTGACTGGCAGCCAGTGAAGCTGGAGGAGAAGCGGGGTGATGTGGGTGTGTTTGGAGGACTTGGTCAGAAGCCGAGCACAGGCGTTCTGAACCACCTGTAGACGGTTCAGAGAGGTTTTACTCAGACACGTGAAAAGAGAGTTACAGTAGTCTAAGCGTGAGGAGATGAAGGTGTGGATAACGGTCTCAAGTTCAGAGCAGGATAGAATGGGACTCAGCAATGTTCCTGAGATGAAAGAAGGAAGAGCGAACAAGAGAACTGACATGAGAATCCAGAGGTGAGAGTTGGGTCATGAAGAAATACACTCCTCCATGTCAAATGGTTTTATTGGGGCTGGACTAGATAAGCTTTTGCTTCTTCCAGTTCCCTCTCAAATGGTTTTATGTTATTGTATGTTTTGTATTGTTTCATTCAACAGCATATGTTTATCGTATTCCTCATTTAAAAAAAAAAAAAATTTTGTATGCACCAGGAATATGGGGGAGTGCATATGCAATTTCATGTTTTCGATGGTTTGAGATAAATAAATAAATAAAATAAATAAAATAAATTGACAAGGATGAAGGAGCCCTGCGGCGACATACAAAGCTGAGTGAGCAGAAGCTAACGGCAGCGTGAAGCAGCAGCATGGGCTGAAGACCAAAGCTAAGCAATGCGATAAAATGGGTAAATAAATGCTGCGCCGCTTAGCGTGCATACTGACAATGTGGCCATTTCATTAGCTTAACAAGCAGGTGAAGACTTACAAGTCAAACAGTAGCATGGATAGACAGCAGTGTGATGGTTGAGCGGCAGCAATCCAAATGAGAAGCAGCAGTATGTACAGTGAGGGATAGTCGCATGTACGTGACTTCAGGCATGTCCCTGCGGTGGATAGTCACCTGTACGTGACTTCAGGCACATCCCTGAATGCACCTTTTTCCCTCGAGGCTTGATCGCAGCACACCCTAGTGGCCAGTGGTGACCTCTGCAAAGGTCACAACAAAATTCCTGACAGAGGGTTTGGTGTGAGAAGAAAGCTGACCAAGAGTCTCTGACTTTGGGAATCAGTTTGTCTGGGGCACAGATGAGGATGTCAGTCTTATCTTCATTCAGCTGCAGAAAGCTCCCAGTCATCCAGGTTTTGATAGAGTCTAAGCAGGAGCATAACAGCTGCAGCTTAGAAATCTCATGGGGCTTAAAGGAGATGTACAGTTGGATTTCATCTGCATAAAGATGGTAGGAGATTTCTTTAAAGGAGCTCAGGTTGTGCTGAAGAGGAAGCAGATAGAGAAGGAAGAGTAGGGGGCCCAGCACAGAACCTTGTTGGACACCATGAGTGAGGGAGGTGGTGGAGGACCTAAACTTGGAGACGGCCACAGAAAAGGAACGATCAGACGGATACAAAGAGAACCATTCCAGAGCAGATCCTGAAAGGCTTACACAGTCTCTCCAGTAGGAGGTGATCGTCAACAGCGTCAAAGGCTGCAGCCAGGTCCAGCAGGACCAGAACAGAACAGTCCCCTTCATCACTGAGTCAGAAGGTCATTAGAGACCCTAAGATGAGCTGTTTCAGCAGGAGCAGGTAAGACCCGTGGCGGAGGGCTTTGTGTTTACATCAACGATGCATGGTGTCATGATGCTGTTGTGGTCTGTAAACACTGCTCACCCTTAGTGGAGTGCATGATCAGTAAGTGATGGCCATTCTATCTGGTGAGGGAATACGCAGCTATACTGCTCTTTGCTGTATATATTCCTTCCAGCTCCAATAATAAAAATAGGAGCAAGGCACTAAACAAGCTGTATCAGCTCACTAGTGAGCAAAAGACAGCCCACCCCAATGCTTTTCTCATTCTGGCTGGGGAATTCAACCATGCAGACCTAAAGAGTGTGTCGGTGTGTATGCCGACACATAGACTTCCCAACAAGAGGAGAAAACACTCTGGACTTGGCTTACACCACTCAGAGATGAGCTTGCAAGGCCCTCCCCCTCCCTTGATTAGGAGCCTCTTATCACTGCGGTCCCTCAAGGATGTGTGTTGAGCCCCCTCCTCTTTACTCTGCTGACCCACGACAGTATTTCATCACGACTCTAACTTTTTCATTAAGTTTGTAGATTGCACAACTGTGATGGGTCTCATCAGTAATAGAGACAAGACAGATTACAGGAGAGAGGTGAGCCGCCTGACGGAGTGGTGCAGTGACAACAATTTCCATCTGAATGTGGAGAAGACAAATTTGTTGTTAACTTCATGTGGCAGTGTGAGCGTCCTGTCACAGTGCCCTGATTGATCATGCGCCCTGGCTACTTGGCCAAGGGGATGTCCCTTTGGCTGACTGGTTAGCGCGCATGACTCTCACCCGGGAGTCTGGGGATCGAATCCCACCCAGGCCCTCGTTTCTCCACCTTGCCACATTCAGAAGAGTACTTACCCAGCATGCTTGTTCTGACCATCATTGGTGAAACTGTGGAGAGGATAGCAACAAGTTTCTGAGAGTGCATAATGCAGAGGACCTCTCCTGGACTAAAAACTCTGTGGCATTAGCCAAGAAAGCACAACAGCGTCTCCTTTCTCCTCAAACTGAAGAAAGCCAGAGCCCTGGCCTCCATCATGGGTACTTTCTACAGAGGCACCGTTGAGAGCATATTAACCTACTGCATCATTGTGTGGTATGGGATTTGTAACGCATCCTGCTGAGTCACTCCAGCGCATAGTGAATGCGGTTGAGAGGATTGTTGGTGTCTCCCTTCTCTTCAAGACATCTACAACAGTTGTCTTACCCGCAAAGCCCTCACCATTGCAGGTGATTCCACACACCGATCTTAGTCTGCTGCCATCATGGAGGAGACTGCGGAGGCTCCAGGCATGGACCAACAGATTGAAGGACTTGTTGGAATGTTTATTATGTGAAGTGCCTTGAGACGACGCTTGTCGTGATTTGGTGCTATATAAATAAATTGAGATGAATTGTGGATTGTGGAACATTCACTTCAATCTCTGGTGCTGAGATCACAGAGTCAGTCAAAGTGCTTCTCTGTTGTAGAGCCCCAGGGATGGATGAAATTTGCCTGGAGTTCCATAAGGCTATGGATGTTGTAGGTATTCGTTGGTTTACATGGCTCTGCAATATTGCGCTGAAACCGCCAGCAGTTTCACTGAATTTGCAGACTGGAGACATTTCTCCCCTATTAAAAAGGGGGACCTAAGTGTGTGTTCTGCTATAGAGGGATCACAATCCTATGCTTCCCTGGTATAGTCAATTCAGGGGTTTGGCTGTGGAACACTGGGCCAGCTCTAAAACCTTTGCAGGGTCCAACAGGATGGGATAGGATGTGTTTTGTGAACTTGAAGATGGGTCCCTCAGTGAATCCTGTGAGGGTACTCCAGCAGTATGGGTTACCAGGCCCCTTGATATGGGCAGATAAGTACCTGTACAATCAGTGCCAGAGTTTGGTCTGCTTCATGCAGATGACGTAGTCATACAGGACCAACAGGTTCTGATGAAGACATGTTGTCTTCATCAGAACCTGATCTACATTGTTAGTTTGAGCAGTTTGCAGCCGAGTGTGACACAGCTGGGAAGCCCATGGTCTTCAGCTTGAAAGAAATACATTTTCTTCTCTGGGTCAGGGTTTTGGTCCTGCCTTAAGTGGAGGAGCTTAAAGAGCCTATATCGTGCAAAATATGTGTGTAGAGTTCAGTTTTTGGCCATGTTATATACTACCCGGCCCAAAAAAAGTCGCCACCTGGTTTTAACTAAGCAAATAGGTACAAGCCTCCTATTGGATAATTACTGCATGGGTGATTATCTTTCAGCTGGAAACAAGTTATGTAACCCCAACTGGTGCAATGAGCTGCTTCTCATTTCTTAAACAACCATGTGGAAAGACACACCTGGTGGTCATGGATGTTAGTCTGTTTGAGGAGGGTCAGATCATTGGCATGCATCAAGCAGAGACAACATCCAAGGAGGTTGCAGAAACGACTAAAACTGGGTTAAGAACTGTCCAACACTTTATTAAAAACTGGTCTGATGAGTCCAGATGGACCCTGTTCCAGAGTGATGGTGCATCAGGGTAAGAAAAGAAGCAGATGATGTGATGCACCCATCAGGCTTAGTGCCTACTGTACAAGCCTGTGGGGGCAGTGCTATGATCTGGGGTTGCTGCAGTTGATCAGGTCTAGGTTAAGCAACAGGATGTGCTCAGTCTACATTCTAACACCCATTTGTGGTCCTAAGCTTTGGGGTAGCGACCAGAAGAACCAGATTGCTGATACAAGCTGCCAAACAGAGTTTTCTCCGGAGGGTGGCTGGGCTCTCTCTAACGGGCCATTCCCATCTGTACCGGGTCGGCCCGGGCTGGCCCGGTTGACTCCACACATCCTTGCCTTAAGCCTATGTGGGCTGATTCTACCCACCAATCAGAGGCTTGCTCTAATGGAAGGTGTGAATTTGCTGTCAGCAGTGGGTGTGTTGGCCCTGGTCGGCCTGAAGCGGACCCCCTCGAGAAGAGGGCTGAGAATGAGCCTTGGTTGGCCCGGAAAAATACCAGGCCACCCAGATATGTAAACAACCTACGCTACCCGGCCCGGGCCGACCCAGTACAGATGGGAATGGCCCATTAGAGATAGGATGAGAAGCTCAGTCATTCAGGAGAGGGCCAAAAGTAGATCTGCTGTTCCGCCACATTGAATGGAGCCAATTCATGTGAATTGGGAATCTGGTTCAGATGCCTCCTACACAGATTTATTGTGAAGTGTTTTGGACATGTCCAACCAGGAGGAGACTTAAAGGAAAACCCAGGGAATGCTAGAGGGACTATGTTTCTCACCTGGCCTGGGAACACCTTAGGATTCCCCCAGAAGAGCTGGCCCAAGTGGCTGGGGAGAGGAAAGTCTGGGCCTCTCTGCTAAGGCTGCTACTCCTGCAACCCAACCTGGGTGGATGACTGACTTTACGACAAACAGCAGCAAATTTGTTTTTGTCTTTTTCAGACTTAACTGTTCCGGGACAGTTTTATGATGATGAATTACAAAATATTTTCAACTGAGTTTCATTCCTTCCCATTGTCTGAGAATGTTTACATCTTCTTAGCTGTGTGAACTCTCATGTGTTGAGTTGCCTACGCAGGGAGGCCCAGACGTTCCCCAGCTACTTGGGCCAGCTCCTCTGGGGGAATCCCAAGGCGTTCCCTGGCCAGCTGAGGGACGCAGTCCCTCTAACGTGTCCTGGGTTCTTATGATTGGACGTGCCCAGAAAACCTCATCAGGAAGGCATCCTAATCAGATGCCTGAGCCACCTCAACTGGCTCCTCTTGACGTGGAGGAGGAGCGGGTCTATTCCAAGCCCCACCCGCATGATCGAGCTTCTCACCCTATCTGTAAGGGAGGGCCCAGCCACCCTGTGGAGAAAGCTCATTTTGGCCGCTTGTATCTGTGATCTCGTTCTTTCGGTCACTGCCCAAAGCTCGTGACCATAGGTGAGGGTAGGATTGTAGATCAGCCGGTAAATTGAGAGCTTTGCCTTCCGGCTCAGCTGTTTTCACCACAACAGACCGGTACAACGCCCGCATCTCTGCAGACGCAGCACCAATCTACCAAAACATTTCATGAATAAATTCTTAAATGTGAAGCTTCATGTGCGAAGTAAAAGATGATAACTGGCTGAATCTCTTTCCACAGATCAAACATAGAAAAGACTTCTCGTCTTTGTGAGTCGTCATGTGTTTGGTCAAGGAACCTCTCTGAGCAAAACACCTGCCGCACGTTTCACATGGATATGGCTTCTCACCTGTGTGAGTTCTCAGGTGAACAGTCAATTGACCACTTCGAGAGAAACATTTACCACAAAAATCACATGGGTAGGGCTTCTCACCTGTGTGAGTTCTCATGTGATCTGTCAGTTTACTACTCTGGGAGAAACATTTACCACAAACCTCACATGGATACGGTTTCTCACCCGTGTGAGTTCTTATGTGAAATGTTAACTCACTACTCCGAGAGAAACATCTACCACACGTTTCACATGAATATGGCTTTTCACCTGTGTGAGTTCTCATGTGAATACCCAAGTGACCACTCTGAGAGAAACATTTACCACACGTTTCACATGGATAGGGCTTTTCACCTGTGTGACTTCTCATGTGAACAGCCAATTTACTAGCCAAAGAGAAGCATTTTCCACAGATTTCACATGAAAATGACCTCTCACCTCTCTGATCTTTGTTTTTTTTACATCTTTTATTTTGTTTTAGTTCTTCATCGCCGTTTGATTTTGAGTTTTCATTGCTGCATCCATCCTGAGCTTGGTTCTCGGCTTCAGTAGAACCCTGACACAAGGGTTGGTTCCTGTTTGGTTCTGGTTCCCAGCAGTCTGATTCTTCAGAAAAAGTCCCCATGAAGGTAGACTTTTCCTGCTTCAGAATGGACAACTCTTCATGCTGACTGATGCAGTGTTCCTCCGGTTCCTCTTTGATCAGTGGATGTTCTGGTTCCTCCTGGTCCAAATTGGAGGTTGTCTCCTGATTACAGCGCTGCTGGTCAGTCACATCCTCCTCATTTACCCTCACGTGATGCTGTGGGGGTTCTGGACAGGCTAAAAGATAAATGAAAATGCGAATTGTTGTGACATTAAGAAAGCGTGTTTCATTTTATTCATCTGATAAAACTGAAGATGTAATGGAAGTAAAGTAATGAACCTCCAGAATAGTTGCAGATAGGGCTGAGCGATGTGGCCTAAAATCATTATCACAATATATTGAAAAGTTTACCTCGATAACGATAGACGATAACTACGTGTATGTGCAAAAAATATGTTGTCCACTAGATGGGGCTGTTACGTGTATTACGTTGAACCTGGTGTTTATGTGACTCCAGATGGTACAACTTTGTTTCCCCCAGTGTCCTGTCCGGCTAAAGCAATCAGAATTGATGTCGGAGTGCCGAAGACAAACCTAACAGTTTTACTCTCACAGGTGGAGCAGTATAGCTTCAGCTACATTGCTTCACCTGATACTAAAACTAGGGATGGCCCGATCCGATCACATGATCGGAAATCGGCCCCGATCACGTGGTTTCAGACTGATCGGGACTCGGGCTTTACTTCCCGATCCAAGCCCCGATTCGGACTTGGATACTGGGTTCAAATTACAGGAGAGCAACTTGGTTCTCCTTAAATGATGTCAGGCTCCCCTGATGCACTTAACTAACACACCCAGAAGGAGCACAAAAGAGATCCAGTTTCTACCCATATTATATTATTTATGTGGACTCAGCGTAGCGGGGATTCTTTTGAGCAGAGACGCAGAGAGCGGCAGGCAGACCGCTGATTATTCATGAACTCCAGCTGTGTTCTGCACACGGCCACAGTAACATTTTCTAAATTTCTAAGTGGCGTCAGCAAAAATATATAATTAACACACAGTCATTCGTGTCCGTTCATTTTCTCTCTGGTAAGTTCTGTCTGGATTTGAGCATGAAGTATGGACGCGCTCGCGCTCGTCACTGGCGCAGCCGGGCAGCGCGGCGTACACTCTGCTTTTTAGCGGTCAATAGATCAATTTGATCTGCTGGTTAAAAAGTTACTTGTGAGGTGTACAAGATGGAAGCAGGCAGGAGTTTTTCTGGAGGAAGATCAGAGAAAGACAGGACAGCAAGATAGGTAAATAAAAACCAAGAAAACAAAACAAAGTTCTTAAATAAATAAAATGTAGATAGATTGATCCCACTACACGTTTGTACCTGTATAAAGCAATAATTTATCAGCATGTAGTATTTATGTATTTGATACGATTCAGATCATCTTCTAAACTCCATCCCACGCCCAGGGACGTAGCTAAGCATTTTGGGGGCCGAGGCTAAATATACCCCTGCCAGGTATTTTAAGTTGAAGTGCGATCTGTTTTTATATTAGACTTTTTATGTTTGCAATCAAGTCCAAAAGTGAAGAGTCAGCCCATCTGAGTGTAGTTTTGCTACCAAGCTAGCTCCATGACTTCAAGTGGGTGCGCCCCTCATGGGTGCAGGTGGAGGAAGGGGCCTCTGATCCACCAAAGCAGATCCACTCAACACCTTGGCTGCACCTAGAAATCCTGTCCATAAAGGTTATGAACAGAATTGGTGACAAAGGGCACCCGAGTCCAACTTACTGCCAGCAACGCGGACCAAGCTCTGACACCACAATCATACAGGGACCAAACAGCTAATATCAGAGAGCCTGGTGCCCCATACTCCCGGAGTATAAACCCTTTAAAAACATTTACCACAGATTTAACAATCACACAGATTTTACCTGAGTGAGTTTTTCTGCGCCTCTGTAGTTCTGAAAGGTCTACATCTTCTCTGTGATCTCTGGTTTGTGGACTTCCCTGACTTTGCTCCACCTTTTCATTTCTGCTTGCTTTCTGTTGTCGGATCTCAGCCCCAGGAAACATTGAGAAAAGGAGCTGGTTTCTGTTTGGTTCTGGTTCGATGTGGTTTCTTTCCTCATCAGTAGGAGTCACGAGGGAGATAACAGCCTCCTGCTTCAGCACAAACTGCTCTTCATCCTGACTGCTGCAGAACTCCTCTTGTTCTAGAAACTGTAACGGATCTGCCTCATCCTGCTCCACTTTAATCAGTAAAGGTTCTGGTTCTTCGTGGTCCAAACTGGAGGCTGTGCCCCGGTTACAGAGCTGCTGGTCAGTCGGACTCTCCTCTGTTACCCAGCCATGTTGCTGTGGGGGTTCTGGGCAGGCTAAAGGAGAAAAGAAAAGAAAACCTAATTTTAATCATCTGGTGCATCTAAAGATTATAAGGAACCAGTAATTTGGCAAATATTCTTCCTAAAATCCCCGAATTGTTGTTTATATTTCTAAAGCGCAAAAATAAAGTGGGAAAACGTTTTACAGTGATTTCACCTGGATTGTGTCTTAAGGCTTCAGAAAAGAAGCATTTCCTAATCCAACCAGACTGATGTTCTGTTCCCAGTAAAACCCGCTGGTGAAACATACCCATTCTGAGCAGGTTTGTGGTTTCCAGCTCACATCCAGCCAGCAGCGCTGACGACCGATCACGTCCTTGTTCGGTCTGCATATTCCTCAAGCAGCAGCAGCAGCAGGAGATAGTCGCTTGCTGATCAACTCTCTCAGTGACTAAATTATTACAGAGACTCACATAATTACCTCATTTTAAAAAAAAAACAACAAGCTAATAATGCTACAAGTCTTTCGTGGTAGTTCGAAGGTTTTAAGTAGTTGGCAAACAACGATGTTGTGTGTTACCGCCACCAACTGGCCTGGAGCCATCATAGCTACAACTAAAAACCCTTATTTCCTCTCATATAAACCATAACTTTTTTACAAACCGATATATATATATATATATATATATATATATATATATATATATATATATATATATATATATATATATATACCTTTGTGGTACCTCCCAGAGACATCCATATATACAAGAGGTGGCTCCTTGTATGCATATATATATATATGCATACAAGGAGCCACCTCTTGTATATATGGATGTCTCTGGGAGGTACCACAAAGGTATATATATATATATATATATATATATATATATATATATATATATATATATATATATATATATTAACCATCAACTCCTGAAAAAAATGCTAATTAAACTTGTTTTCATAACTATGCAGCCTAAAGGACACGGACATACTAATGTTCATCCGGTACTGCACAAGTATTCAACACATACTGAGTATAACATTGACTTTATAGTGTACCAGGATAATGCCAGTCCAAGTTAAACTGAGGAGTTACAGACTCTTACTGCAGAGGGGATGAATGGCCTATGGTAGTGTTCTGTTTTACATCTGGGATGTCTCAGTCTGCCTCTGAAGGAGCTGTCCATGGTCTCCACAGTGGAAAGCAGAGGGTGGGAGGGGTTTTCCAAGATGGAGGTCATCTTTCCCAGCATACTCCTTTCACACATCTCAGCTGAACTGGTTGGCAGCCCAGAACCGAGATTGGTTTGTTAACTAGCTTGTTCGGTCTATTTCCTTCTCACCCAGAGACATTTTTAATACTCCCACAAATGTGGGCCATTGATTACAAACAAGATTTGTTGATTTTCACATGTAAAAAGTAACAAATCCATTCAAGCCCATTTTGCACAAACGAGTACACCCCATTTATAGTCTTAGGAGAAAAGCCACACTTAAGACTACAAAATTAGAATTAGTTTTTCTCAGTTGCTTTGGTGCATTTCTCGCAAAAGAATTGAAATTTGCACCACTGTTATGGCTCTTCTCAAAACAATTAGTGCAAACTGCGAAATATGGTGGATATCTTGCAAAAGTCAGTCACTTCTTCAAAAACAAAAGTCGTTTGCTCAAAATGGGTAGTTCATGCTTCAAAAGCAAGTCCCTTAATCAAAATGGATAATATGTTCATCAAAAGCCAGTATTTATATCAAAGTGTCAGTGCTGTCAAAATCACAAGTCATTACACCAGCATCTTTGGTCACAAAATCAAATGGTTTGAACATGTTTTCATTGTGACGGATTACTTTGTAGGTGCTTACCAATGGCATGTAGTCAGGACAACACAGCATTTTGAAAACTAGAAATTGTAAAGGATAATCAAAACACTTAATATGCACTCTTAATATTTACTTGCAACTGTTCACAGCATTGTGCAGCTGGGGAAATAAAACAATAACAACAAATATAAACTCACGTAGATGTCACAAAGTGGAAAAGTTTGGATTTAGTTTAAGTTGCGTGATTTGTTTGTTTTTTGTTTTTTTGCTTACATGCTTATTTTGTGTTTGGAATGGTTTTTCCCTTTGTGGTACCTCCCAGAGACACTAATTGGAACAAATGGGAACAGGTGTGGAATGCCCACAGGTGCAATGGACTCCAAACGAGGTATAAAAGGAACCGAGAAAAGAGTCCAGGAGAGCAGCAGACACCAGAGACATGCAGAAGGTCTGAGAGTAAGAGACGCACCCTGGATGGTGACGTCTCCGGCAAGGACACGAACGCCCGACCACCCTAGAATGCAGAACGGCACCTGGAGCACTGTCCTGGGATGTGGACAAGCGACCAACTGTGGAGGATCGTGAGTTGCCCTCTCCTCCCCCATGTGAGTGGTGCAATGTTGGTGCTGGTGCCTCTACATCTTGTTAGGGCCTTGGGCCGAGGAGGGCGTGACGTGTCCAAGGAGCGGAGCTGTGCCAGGGGGCTGCAGAGAGACTGGCGGTGTGTGCAGCTGCCAGCGGGCGAGAGGATGACGCTGGAGCCATGGCGGCAGCACATAGAACTTACAGTAGTTCTCCCAACATTTGGCTGCACCCTTCGACCAGTATCGACCATTGTGAGACCATAGTTTATCACATGATCCACAAGTGCTGCCCTGATTTTGTCAGGAATCTGTCTATGTGGTTAGTCTCTTCTTCCTCAGTCTTGTCCCCTCCTCCTCACATCCTCACCCCTCTTCCACAAGGCTGACCTTCCATGTTCTGCAGTTTTGTAGATACAGTATGCACCTCTTGCCAATCCTGTGTACTGGGTTACAGTATTTATAGATACTTGTAAAGTAGGTGTTAACGCAATTCACCTGTTAGGGACTGTGTAGAAGAGGCATTTCATTGGTTGCAAGTAATAGTTCACGCACCTCTTTTCATTAGTGTAAGACAGGGTTCACCTGAGAAAAGTCATTTATGGAGATTTTCATGGAAACTCTTTAAAAACACTGTTATCAAAATGGATGTGTAAAATATTTGACAAGATGTTCAACAATTTTGAGTGCAATGACACAAGCAATGAAATGAAGATTATTACTTGTATGAACAATGACTAGTTAATTATGACATACATGATGAAAGCAAGGTGATAGTGATGAATAGCAATTTTTAAGATATTTGGACTTACTCAACTGCTTCATGTTCAAAGGCATATGTAGATGTAGATAGATGTAGATGTAGATATCCTTTATTGTCATTAAATGATTGTCCATTCAATGAAATCTCCTAGCACTTCACATTAGGTGTTCACTAAAAATGCTAAAAAAAAAAGCTAAAACAAGTACAATATGCAACATGGAATAAAAACAAAGACAGTACAAAATACAATAAATAGTATCAATGTAGTTGATTTTTCTGTCCATTCAGGGTTCTAACAGCCCAGTCCTGCAGCTGAGGGATCTGAACCTTTTCCCAGAGGGCTGCATGGCAACAAGGTAGTGGTTTGGGTGGTAAACGTCCCTGGAGATGGTCCTTGCTCTAGTGAGACACCTCAGCAAGGCGATGGTGTCCAAGGAGGGGAGGGTGCATGCAATCATCTTTACCGCCGCTCTGATGACCTTCTGGTATCTGTTTTTGTCAGCTACTTTGAACCCCGCGTACCACACAGGGATAGCGTAAGTCATCACGCCCTCAATGATTGATCGATAGAAAGACACCAGGAGGATGGTCTGCAGCCTATTCCACTTCAGGACCCTTATGAAGTGCAGCTGCTGTTGTGCTTTTTTTGACCAAGGCAGTGGTATTGATTGTCCATGACAGATTCTCAGAGATGTAAATCCCGAGAAACTTAAAGGAGGGAACTCTCTCCACCTCAGCTCCTTTAATGCAGAGAGGGCGGGGGGCATCCTTACTCCTTCGGAAGTCAATAACCATCTTGGTCTTCTTGATGTTAAGAGAGAGGTTGTGATCATCACACCATTCTGATAAATGGCAAACCTCATCTCTGTATGCTGCGTCATTGTTGTTATGGATGAGTCCTACAAGAGTGGTGTCATCTGCAAAGTTTATGATCTTATTAGAGCGATGAATAGGAATGCAGTCATGGGTGTAGATGGTGAACAGCAGGGGGCTTAGCACACAGCCCTGAGGGGAACCAGTGCTGAGCATCAGAGTGGATGACCGCCTGTCACGAAACCTGACAGCCTGTGGGCGATTGGTAAGGAAATCTTTGATCCAGCCACAGGTGGTAGGGGGGAGGTTCAGACTGATCAACTTGGCAACAAGAATGTTCGGGGTTATGATATTAAAAGCAGAGCTAAAATCAATAAAAAGCATTCTAACGGAAGTGCTGGAGTTCTCCAGACGTTGTAAAGGGGAGTGGAGAGCATTAGATAAAGCATCCTCAGTGGAGCTGTTTGCTTTATATGCAAACTGGTAGGGATCCATGCTGGGTGGGAGGAAGTCCTTGATATGTTTTTGCACCAGCTTCTCAAAGCATTTGGTCACCCAACGCCCAGCCGTCACCTCAGACCCGCGGACCAGCTGACAAGGATAACCCTCCCTTATTTTAATATTGTTAATAATAAAATGCAGCAAAGCGTAAACCTGCAGTTATTCACTGAAGAAAACGTAGCTTCTGTGAGCAAAAAAAAAACATTAAAATGATTAAATGAATCAGGAAAGCAGGAAGTTTATTTTGTGACGTTTTACTTTTTTTTCAGGGAAGACAACTCTGCACATGCTCAACCTATTTAATCTGATTGAATAATTGGTGCATAAAAAAATCACGGCATGATTGGATCATTTTAGATTTCCGATCAACCAAAATTTGAATCAGATTGGGTAAATTTGGCGCATGTAAATGTGGCTAGTGTTACATTTTTCAACAACATAACTATTGATAATAACAACAATAAACAACTTGCCAGTGCTATTAAATAGCAAAAAGAAAGAAAACAGAACATATAAGTGATTAAAAAAATAAAGACAATAACTACTTCCTGGTAGCACTGGGCTCAGCCATCTTTAAATTTGGGATCTCTGGGTCATCTGAAACCTATGAGCTCGCAGCTCGGAATTCCGAGTTCATTGCATCATTTACGGCCAACTTATATCGGAAAAACAAGTTCCGAGGACAACTGGAACGCACATTTTGACTCACGCGCTGATGTTGCAAAGCACTATGGATTTGTAGTCTTGTAGTCTTTGTGCCAGCAGGCTAGTTAACAGACACTCATACATGATCTCACGAGCCAGTTTTGGCCCGAGGGCCTGATCTTGGCACCTGTGATTCACATCTTCTCAACTATGTGAGTTCTCAAGTGAGTAATCAAGTTGCTTCTCTGACAGAAACCTTTTCCACAAGTTTGACATGAAAATGGCCTCTCACCGGTGTGAGTTCTCATGTGAACAGTCAATATACTCCTCTTAGAAAAACATCTACCACAAGTTTCACATGAAAATGGCCTCTCACCTGTGTGAGTTCTCTTGTGAACAGTCAAGTCACTACTCCGAGAGAAACGTTTACCACAAGTCTGACATGAAAATGGCCTCTCACCTGTGTGAGTCCTCATGTGAACAGTCAATATACTCCTCTTAGAAAAACATCCACCACATGTCTGACATGAAAATGGCCTCTCAGCTGTGTGAGTTCTCTTTTGTGTTTTTAGTTTAGGGCTGTGATCTTTGTGTTTTTTACATTTTTTATTTTGTTTTAGTTCTTCATCACTGTTTGATTCTGAGTTTTCATTGCTGCGTCCATCCTGATCTTGGCTCTCAGCTTCTGTAGAACTCTGACACAAGGGTTGGCTCCTGTTTGGTTCTGGTTGACAGCAGTCGGGCACTTCAGAAGGAGAAGTCTCCATGAAGGCAACACTTTGCTGCTTCAGAATGAACTGCCCTTCAGGCTGACTGATGCAGAGCTCCTGCTGTTCCTCTTTGATCAGTGGAGGTTCTGGTTCCTCCTGGTCTAAACTGGAGGTTGTCTCCGGGCTACAAAGCTGCTGATCAGTCATATCCTCCTCCTTTACCCTGACTTGATTCTGTGGGAGTTCTGGACAGGCTAAAAGGCAGAAGAAAACATTGATTAAAGGTGAAGTATGAGGTGTTTCCTGGAAATATTTTTGCAATATTGCTTGAAATGCTCTTCACATACCAATAGCAACCAATAAATTAAATGTTAAGTCTAAATAAATAATAAATGAAACGTTCAGTCCTGGTAAACTTTATCCAATCCAGTTCTGGTTCCCTTGTAAAGGATTGGATCATAACGCCTCTGCAGAGAACACCCTCTGAGCTAGCTGAGCTGCTTGGTGTCACAGACAAGAGTCCCACTTTGTTTATAAATCTCATGCAAGGAGTCTGGTTATTGTTGGGAAACGTTTAGGTAACAGAGTTATTGGCCTTGTTCGAGATGAGGCTTGGAAAAGAGATGAGAGCAGACGGACCCCACAGGGGGAGTGGCTAAAAGCTGGCGTTTAAGTCGGACAGATTTCCCTATATGTAGCTTGCGAGTGACAACGGCTGAACGTATCGCGTTAGTGTTCATAATAGTGTAAAATTCTGGTGCCTGTTAGCCACTGAAACACATCCTCACATGCTTGTGGATATCATATATTGTAGACGTGCATATGACGATATGACTGTAATAATAAGTAAAGGTTATCAGCTGTAGATTTTTAGTGTGCTTATGGGAAACAAAAGAAAAAAAATCACATTTCTCTTTATGGCCTATATAGTTGTCAACTAACATTTCACATTCTACCACAGGATGTTTGGATCAGAATGGGAACCAATCAGATCTTACATCAGGTGAGAGCCAATCCAATTTATTGATAAAGCACCAATAAAAAACAACAATGTGTACCACAGTGCTGTACAATAACAACATACAAAAAAGAGAGAAATAACACAGTTTGCAGCAATCCTGTAAAAATCGCAGTAAAAAACCAACCAACTCAATAGAAGGCTAAAAAAAAGGTGAATCTTCAGGCGAGTTGCCTGTTTTACTTCTATAGGCAGAGCGTTCCATAACCTGGAACCAATCACCCACAAGGCTCGGTCTGCTCTGCCCTTACGTTTTGTCAGGGGCACGAGTAGTCCACGATCAGCCAACCGAAGTCAACGAGAAGTCAACAACTCAGACAAATATTGTGGGGCAAGACCATTTTGGCATTTAAAAACAAGTTACACAACTTTTAAATAAATTCTGTACCTGACTGGAAGCCAATAAAGGCCCGAAAGAACCGACGAAACACGGCCATACTGGGTACCAGTTAATCTAATCTATGCAGAACTGGCTCGTCTCAAACATTCTCCCAGCCAAACTACCCACAATGCCTCAGTCTCAAAAGGATAATCCAGTTGTATTTAGGAGGATGAACAACCTAGGAGCAGTTCAGTCACTAGACATCGAATTCATTTTTACTATTGCCTCAGACTGGTGTTCATTTTTGGAGAACATTGTCTAAAACACTTTCTAAGCTAAACAAGAAGCCAGAAACAAACCGTAGCATATTGGTGCTGAAACACCAAAGTCTAAAACTGAAGCAAAATCCTATAAAAGGGAAGAAAGTGTTGGTCAACTCGTGTCTCACTTGCTTTTAGTACCAGTCATTATCATGTTTTTTTTTTTTTTTTTGGATTGGTGACATGGCGTCGCCGTCGGGTGTGGCTGTGCGTGTCAGAGGAGCTGGTGGAGTTGCTGGTTCTCAAGGAAAATCCGAGATCCTTATATATAAGACAGCAGATGGAAAAACAATTGTGGACGACGAACTTCTAAATTTTATTGATGTCAAAATGAGAACTCTCTCCCAGGATGAATTTGTGTTTTTAGTCTCAAACAATTTCTCGTCGGAGTGGGTTGAAGAATCCAAACGCTTGCTGTTTGAACTATGTAGTTCCTCTGTGCGTCACATCAGGCATAAAGGCCAACAAAAAGACTCAACATCAAAGATTGTCTGAAAGTGCTGAACAAGTGTGGTGAAAACATTCCCAGGTTCATCTCTCATTATTTGGATGAGCTTCCTCCTGTGGGGTTCGGGTACTTGGATGCGTCGGCTCTACTCAGCCGGATGGAAAAGCTGAACGGGGAGCTGGCGTGCCTGAGGGCGGCGGTGGAGTCTCAGGTAAAAGCGGGCGATAATCTCGGTGCAGGCGTGGCGGTTGTGGATCACAGGCTGAGAATTCTGGAGGGCACCCACAACCCACCGAAGCAGCCGGAGGATTTGGAGGTACCGGTACGGTTTCGTGGTGAGGAGAACCTTACAGCGGGACAAGCAACCGAGCCAGGAGGAGGAGGTGAGGGTGAATTGCCACAGTCCCCCTCCTGGAGTAACGCTGAGAAAAGAGGAGCGACTCAAAAGCGTGGCGCACAGCGGGAAGGAGGAGGGATGGCTGCACATCCAAGGAGCAGCAGAAAAACATTGGGATAGCTGGAACCATAGTAGACAACATCCCAGTGATTAGAACTAAATTGGTGAGTGTTTTCGCCACTCGAATCTCCCCCACGCTGGAAGCAGACACTTTAGCATCCTACCTGTCAGAGAGACGAGGAGGCGTGTCACCTGCCAGAAGATCAACTCCAGCAGTGGCAGATTTGGTTCGTTCCAGGTCAGTGCTGAGTGTGGCGAAGTTTCCGACATGTATGATCCACAACTTTGACCAGCAGGGACATATGCCCGCCGATTCTTTGAGCCAAGCAGGCGACGTCTTAATAAGACGTCTGGTGCGGAGGGTGAACTGCCGCTGCAGCCCGCTGCCCCGGTAGCCTCAGCTAGCACGGCAGAAGTTCAGCCTAGTGCCGGCAGAAGGCAAAATTAACTGAAATATGTGAACATAAATGTTGGATCTTATAATGTGCGTGGCTTATGAGTAGGTCACTCAGAGGCAGACAAGTCACGTCGTCTGGTGGTGGATAAGTTATTGGACACCGGTCCGGGTCGCAGGGGCAGCATCCTAACTAGAGTTCCGGACCGTCCTCTCCCCGGCCACCTCCACTAGCTCCTCCGGCAGGACCTTAGGGCGTTCCTGGACCAGTTCGGAGATGTACTTTCTCCAATGTGTCCTAGGACGACCAGGGGGCCTCCTGCCGGTGTTGGTACAGGATCTGCTCGGGTGCAAGATCGGCTCGGGGTCCGTCGACTGCCGATGACGTCAAAGTAGTTGATTGGCTGAACATGAACCTTACGGAATTACGTAATCACGTTACGTTGTTATCACGTTACGTTGGTCCAGGCACATTTTCTGTTGGAAAGATGGACGACTTTTACAAAGAAATCCATCATTACCTCTTTGAAAATACACTTTTAGCATAGAGCTGCATGTATATTAGGGCTGAACGATTAATTTCATGTGCAATTAAATTGCGATGTGACAAAAGGAGATTTTCTAATCGCAAAGGCTGCAATTTGGCAGCGAGTGGTTAGCGCAATGCTAATATACGTGGAAAAACCCATAGGAATGCTAATGCTAATTTCACAGATTACATTATTACAAATTATGAATTAGAAACGTGCCAAATGATTACATTTGGAGTCTAATAGAAAGTAAAACTACCATCAATCAAATAAGTACAGACAGGTATTTTAGTAAAGCCAGAAATAACTCCTGAGTTTTGGCTAGCAGCTATGAGCGTAACTGAACTACGCATGAACAAGACGTCAAAAACTCTAAACACAAAATACTTCAATAAACGGGACACACTTCTTTCCTGCAAATACAATTTCAAAGGTGTTGCTAATACCTATGATCCTTCAAGGGATGTGCTCAAAGAGGAGTTCAACATTATGAATAAAATATAGTGTTTTATTTTACAAATACCGTTATAAACACAAACTTACATCGTAAGAAACATTATTTTAACAACGAAATTGCTAAATTCTTTCCAACAGTATAGATGTGTAGTGTATTTTGTCCAAGTGGGTTTGCCGTACTTTGACGTCATCGGCAGTCGAAGGACCCCGAGCCGATCTTGCATCCGAGCAGATCTTGTACCGACACCGGCAGGACTTGCCTGAAACACCTTCCTGGGGAGGCGTCCAGGAGGCATCCTAACCAGATGCCCACACAAAATAATAGATGGTCCAAAGTGAACCGACTACTGAGGAATGTTATGAGGCGACCAGGAAAACGTTTGAGATGGAAAACATAACCTAAAGACGGATGTATTTGTTAGACTGGGAGAGGTGGGAGGAATATGTATGGCCGATTTTCACACATTTTATTAGTCATTTCTATAATTTCATTAGGTGAAACGTGGCTACGTTGTTGTTGCTTCCACTCTGGTTGTTGTTTCTCTTTGTACTTTTCTACATGTCTAAAGGGAGAAAAGCACATGTCACTGCTTTGTCAATAATAATGATGATTATTATTATTTGCTTCTAGTATTTTGTGAGTTTAAATGTGTTTTCACTCTAAAGTGAACAGTTGAGCTGAAACTCAAAAACATTTACCACAGATTTAACAATCACACAGATTTTACCTGAGTGAGTTTTTCTGCGCCTCTGTAGTTCTGAACGGTCTACATCTTCTCTGTGATCTCTGGTTTGTGGACTTCCCTGACTTTGCTCCACCTTTTCATTTCTGTTTTCTTTCTGTTGTTGGATCTCAGCCCCAGGAAACGTTAAGAAAAGGAGCTGGTTTCTGTTTGGTTCTGGTTCGCTGTGGTTTCTTTCCTCATCAGTAGGAGTCACGAGGGGGGTAGCCGTTTCCTGCTTCAGCACAAACTGCTCTTCATCCCGACTGATGCAGAGCTCCTCTTGTTCTAGAATCTGTAATGGATCTGCCTCATCCTGCTCTGCTTTAATCAGTAAAGATTCTGGACATTTCTGGTTCAAACTGGAGGATGTCTCCTGGTTCCAGAGCTGGTGAGTTAGAGCATCTTCATCTTTCCTGACATAAGGCGCTGGCAGTGGGAGTTCTGGACACAAACAGACCAAACAGCATGCTGAGACACTAGGACAGAACACTTTAATCATCTAAAGAATCTAAAGATGCCTAACACACAAAGTTTTACAGTCAGAAAATAAAACTGACAAGGGTGTGCGTGTGTGTGTGTGCGTGTGTGTGTGTGTGTGTGTGTGTGTGTGTGTGTGTGTGTGTGTGTGTGTGTGTGTGTGTGTGTGTGTGTGTGTGTGTGTGTGTGTGTGTGTGTGTGTGAGAGAGAGAGAGAGAGAGAGAGAGAGAGAGAGAGAGAGAGAGAGAGAGAGAGAGAGAGAGAGAGAGAGAGAGAGAGAGAGAGAGAGAGAGAGAGAGAGAGAGAGAGAGAGACCCACGGCAGACCTGAACAGTTTCTATTAGACTTACTGATTTAAATTGTACTAATAAGTACTACAGGTTAGTGTTCAAACGCTAAGATTAATTAGTCTTTGAGGATAATGGATGAGGGTGTTTTCGTGGACGAAGAGAGCAGAAATGTTATTGATTTATTTCTCTGAAGTGGGAACAAAGTTAACCAGCAGACTGTCCTGAGGTAGTGTCCTCAGTAAACCCTTGCGGATCATACCTATTCTGTGTAAGCTGATCTGTGGTTTCCAGCTGATATCCAACAGTCTGCGGTGACGATCGATCTCTTCCTCGTAGCGGACGATGGTTTTTACAAACTCTGATAATATTTCTTCCGCAGCAGTAGATAGCCGCTTGCTGATAAACTCTCTCAGTGACTGGCCCGGGGACATTGTTACTGCAGATTCTCAAACCTCGTACATTAAAAAACATTAAGCTAACTTTGCTAATTTCTTCACCGGAAGTGTTCTTATTCTGCTTTTCCTCGTTGACGTTACAGGCAAACAACCGCCACCTACTGGACTGGAGGGCGAAAACAGCAACGACACTCAGATTGATGGTTCAAATTGTGTTTAAAAGTATTTGTCTAACTCCAGTCCTCGAGGGCCAGTCTCCTGCATCTTTTGTTGTTTCCCAGTTCCAACACAGTTAATTCACCTGTTCAGCAGCTCATCAAGCTCTGCAGAAGCCGGTTAATCACCTGCTGAATGAAATCAGGTGGGTTTTTTTTTCAACACACCTGATAGTAGGTGGCAAAAATTCACCTTAAGTTGGATGCCACCTGCCATTTAAAAAACAGAAGAAGAATTACAAGTGGAGCCTCAGACTGCTGTGATCATTTCTGGGCGCCGTGGCCTTTTACATCAGCTCTTGCTCCACGGTTGGAGATCAGCGGGACATTAGCTACATGCTAACTCACCCATGTTAACCCTTCAGCAAGAAAAACACGGTACAGCAACTCCAAAGTAAAGGCACCTCCGGCCTGCTTGGTAATAAATCATAACTAGGTATGCTGACCGAAGATATCGGGCTTTGCTGGTCCGCCGCAGTGAAAGATCCACATGTCCGACATGTCCCTTCTCTGATCTGGAGATCAGTGGGACATTTGCAACATGCTAACCCGAAGTTAACTGAGTTTTTCCAGGCTTTTTCAGCAAGATAAACGCAGTTAAGCAACTCAAAAGTGAAGCAGCGTCAACAAAAAGAGCTGAAGTGTTTCCATGGTCTCACTCAGAGATCCACCATTGACCAGCATGACTACAGCCTCGCTTTGGAGCCAGCCCGGCTAACCTGGGAAAATGGAAAAGCCAGCCACCTGTTATTCTCAGACAGGAGACAGGAGAAGCTGGGCACTCGCTCAAGGTTCTTATGCAGCCCCACTATCATGTTTGACCAAGCAGTTAAATGACAGCATTCCCCCCATTCAACCAGCTAAATTATGTACAGAAATATAATTTTACTGACTGATAAAAAGAAGCAGGAGCTGCTTGGATAGTCTGTTATTAACCACAGCTTGCCTTTTTGTCCAACTAATTCCACGATTAACATCCAAACACGAACATACAGACAAAACTAAAGTTCCAACAGTCGAAATGACCTGTGGTCTGTATTTGATATAGCGCCTTCTAGAGTCCTGGAACCCCCCAAGGCGCTTTACAACACAATTAAGAATAAGAATAAGAATGAGAACAACTTTATTTATCCCGAGGGAAATTCTTGTGTCATGTACATGCTCAAAGCAGTTGGAGAGACAAAGGAACAGGTGAAATAGAAATATGATATACAATATATTCATAAAAAAAAAGAAAGATCTACAGTAGTACCATGTAGGATAGTGCAAAACAAACAATCGCATATCTCAATAATTAAATACATGACTGCATCCTTGTGAATAAATAGTTAAGCCGTTGGTGCAGGCGATTCACAAAAGTGATTAAAGTATTGTGTAAAAGAATATGGGTTTGTAGCAGCATATGATATGATGGGGGGGATAAAAACATTTTACAATCAGAACTCTTGGGTAATATTGCACAGTCGGTGAGGGCACAGAATAACCAAGGTAATAGTATTTGGAGAATCACCTACAGCGTGAGGAAGAGTTAAACAATCCTATTGCCACCGGTACGAAGGATTTCCTGTGGCGGTCAGTTCTGCATTTCGGGGCAATGAGTCTTTTGCTGCGTGTGCTTCGATGGTCCATCATGTGGGCGTGCATGGGGTGGGAGGGGTTGTTCATGATAGAGAGAAGCTTTTTTAGCATTCTCCTCTCAGACACCTCCTCCAGGTTCTCCAGTCTAACACCCAGGACAGACCCAGCCCTTCTAATCAGCTTGTTCAGCCGGTTGGCATCAGCTATCTTCACCCCACTGCCCCAGCACACAGCTGCAAAGAACACAACGCTCTCCAATGCCGAGTGATAGAACATGGTCAGCATTTTCCTACCAACATTGAAGGACCTGAGCCGCCTCAGTAGGAAAAGCCGACTCTGCCCTTTTTTGAAGATGGCATTGGTGTTCTTAGTCCAGTCCAGTTTACAGTCCAAGTGTACACCCAGGTACCGGTAGTCCTCAACGATCTCAACGTCAGCCCCTCTTATGGTGACAGGAGTAGGAGGTGGGGCCTGCTTCCTAAAGTCCATAATCAGTTCTTTAGTCTTTGTGATGTTAAGTTGTAGGTTGTTTAGCTCACACCACTCCACAAAGCTGTCCACCACACTCCTGTACTCCACCTCCTGACCATCCCTGATACAGCCCACAATGGCAGAGTCATCAGAGAATTTCTGCAGATGGCAAGACTGAGACTTGTACATGAAGTCAGATGTGTAAAGGGTGAAGAGGAAGGGTGATAGAACTGTCCCGTGCGGCACCCCCGTGCTGACATCAATTAGTCATTCACCCATTCACACACACATTCACACGCTGGTGGGGATGAGCTACGATGTAGCCACAGCTGCCCTGGGGTACACTGACAGAGGCGAGGCTGCCATACACAGGCTCCACCGGTCCCTCCGATCACCACCAGCAGGCAAGGTGGGTTAAGTGAAATGGCCGAACATCTATTAACGTGAGGCCGAGGCTGAGGCCTTTCTCCAGAGCTAGCTCTGAAGTCACGTGGCTCTGATGCTCATTAATTATTCTGAATTTTGAGCATTAAAGTCCACATGAACAGAAGAGTTACAAAAAATTCACCCCCCTCAGAGTAGTCATGAATGTAAACTAGATCTATTAAACCTAAAATGTTTTTTAACCAGGCTGTGAACATGTTTGTTTCTGCTGTGAAATTAGCATTAACATGGGAGTCAATGAGGATTTGCTCACATCTGCTCCCAGACCCTAGTGTATAAGGGTGGAACTGCAAGTTTAGCCTCTTCAGTGTTGGCTTGGTCTCGTTACTATGGCGATACGTTACGCCCAGACCATCCACAAATACAAAAAGAGGTGGAGCTAAGGGTGGGGGGGTGTGATCGAATACTGCTGCACACTCCAGGCCAGTTGGTAGCGGTACAGCACAACGTGATTGTTATCCAACCACCAAACCGTCGAAGAAGATTTTCCGGTGAGTGTCATTTGGAATCGTAGGATGTCCAAGGAAGGGCCCGCCTTTCTCGCCTCTGATTGGCTGGAAGGGCTCTCCTACGATTGGTTATTTCATGTAACGCTGCAGCGTTTTTGCAGATGGATCTTTTGTTGTTTTTTTTACTTAGCACCTTAATAACCATTCAGCCCTGTTTTGCAGCAAACCATTTCCAGTTTGTTTTGTAAAAGAACCCGAAAAACGTAAAATGTGTACTTGAAATACATTTTGTTGCATTTATCACAATGTAAGATGAGGTTATCTTATTACCACAGGCTATTTTATGGCTTCACTTTAATAGATTAAGCCTGTTTACAAGTTAGAGCACATAATCTGTTTAAATGTTTATCATTTAATCAAAATTTAATTCAAAGCTGATCATGCACAACAGACATATTTCACCATTTACATTATTTTAGAAGGGGAAAATACCTGCTGCTCACAGCTGGGTAAAATAGGGCAGTTTATTTCATACCCAGGTAAGGCACACACATATAATAGGATAACCTCAATGCCTGAGAGACAAGTGAGATGAATACAAGATTTATGTTCACATTTTACGTTATTTGGGTGTCTTTTGATAAAAGAAACGGAAAAAACTATTTCGCATAACAAGACAGAATCGGTATTATAGAGGTAAGGTAATATTTTCTTTACAAAACTCCCAAAACCAGCTGTTCTGCTGGCGTCAAGAGGACAATATGCACTAGGGAAGACGGGTTGCTGCTAAATGAAATAGCCAATCTGAGTAGAGCCTGTCTAGCCAATCAGAGGCGAGAAAGGCGGGACCTTCCGTGGACATCCTACGATATCAAATGACGTCGCGCGTGGAGAGCCTTTAGCAAGGTTAGCTTTTTGTTGTTTTGATATGAGGTGAACATTTGAGTCTCTGCAGCATTCATTTCTTCATTTTAGTCCATGGGAGGGTTGTTCAGCAAGAGAATACCTGCTGCTGCTAAAAAATTATTTACAGTTTGTAAAAACTCATCGTCCAGTGACCAGTCCGTGGAAGAGATCGGTGACGGCTGGATGTGAGCTGGAAACCGCAGACCTGCACAGAATGGGTATGTTTCACCAGCGGGACTCGTGTGGTTCTTCCATAGATGTTATGGGCTTTACCGAGGGCACAGTCTCAGGGGAAGGGTTCGTTAGAAGCACAGATAGTCAACGGTTCAGTATGAAATGGCTTTTCTGCAACATTTTACTTGGCAGAATTGCATGAAACGTTCTTCACATACAGATGGCCAGGGATTTGGGGCGAAAATGTACCAATTATGCTATTTTATTTAAATATAAAAGATTGGGCTCCTAGTCACGGACCTTTAGAACCATCTCAACTTCCCCCTGCCGATGGCTACCAATGAATTAAAGGTTGTGTAAAAATGTATCATTTTAAACACCTGAAACGCACACGATCCTCCACGTGCACGAATCGTGCATTTTAGGCTGGTGTGTGTTGTGTTCGTTGTCTTTGCACATAAACCATTAGGGATGTGAATCTTAGAGCAACTCATGATTCGATTCAGAATCGATTCTTAATTTAAATCGATTCACAATCCGTATTAACAAAGAGTGTCAGCTCCAGGATGAACTACTTTGTTGTACAAGTTAGTTAAAGCTATGGGCTTTATTAAAGCTTATTTGACTTTAAACTGGTCATGCTCCAAAAATGCAAATTTACAATGTAAAATAAAGTGATTCTAAAACTGTAAACAGAAGCAATCTTTTGACCAAAAGGCAACATTTATTTTTGCTTACCTTGTAAAATATAACAAATCACTAGTTATTAACAGTAGCTTTGAAAGTAATACGGTCAAATACTTTTCAAGTATGTGTAGAAACAAGTTACATGAGTAATCCTGAGTACTCATTTATCAACTTAGAAAATAAATATGAGAATATCTCAAATTTCTGAGTATGGAAAAAATTACATTCAAGTGCCCTCTTATCAGCAGATTCAAACAGAAATCATCTCAATTTATGGGACCACAAAAGTAAACGGAGTACTGACTCTCCTAAATAAGATAAAAAAAAGTACACCTCAAACCTGTAACATGCCAAATATTTGAGTTCTTGGAATCGATTCTGAACCTTTGTGAATCGATTCTGAATCTTTATTAATAAGAATCCCGATTCAGACTTGAATCGATTTTTTTCAGCACCTCTGTAAACCAGGCTGATAGTTGAACAAGATGAACCTTTTTTTCCACACACACACACACACACTGCTAACTTCCGTTTCTGTGCTTCACTATTTCTGGTAACATCATCCTTGTGGCCTGTCTTAGAGGGACCTCTAGTGTTAACACATTGCAATAACTACTGCTCATAACATCCCCTTTTCTTTGAGGTGACTCTCAACCCTGGTTAACATTACAAGGTAATTATTATTTTTTATAACACATTATAAACAATGTAAACATATCAGCAAATCAACAGATATCACAAAACCCCTCATGTATTATTATTTTTTTCTCTCTCTACAAGTCCAGCCTGTCAGGTTTCTTTATTTCCCGTCTGGACCTTCTTAGTTCTGGTTTGTCTGAAGAAAGGTTTGCATTGCAGTCCACAGGAAGTGTGGTTGCAGATGTCTCAGAATAGGCATCACTTGCCTCGCTGGATGATTGTGGAACCTTCAGCAGACAGCGACGATTGCGCCTGAGAGTCTGCCCATCCTCTGTTTTAACTGCAGATGGTCTTGGGGCCACTTCTTGTAAAACCATTCCCTTTGTATTCCACCCAGCCTCGTCTTCAATCCTGACTGTGTCACTGTTAGTCAGGGGAGTCAGCGGCTTGGCTGAAATATCATAAAATGTCTTCTGTCTCACTTTCTGTTTGTTCAGCCTGTTCTTCAGTTTGGCATGTTTCTTGCATACAATAGCATTCGAGTAGCTTGGAAGTGTTGTGTGCAGCTTTCTGTTCATTAGCAGCTCTGCTGGGGACAATCTGCACTGGAGCACGGTAACTCGACAGTGCTAAGTATGGATCCGAGCTGCTGTCGGCTAGAGGTGTGAATCTTCACTAGTCTCACGATTCGATGCGATTACGATTATTGTGTCAGCGATTCAATTCGATTCGATATCTCGATGCATCACGATGCATCACGATTATTTCATGTGGATTTCATGTCATCAATAAATATATGTTAGACATTTGCTTTTTTATTTAACAAAAACTTTTATTTGCATAAATATGCAGTAAACAGCTTTCTGATAACAGTCCTTGGGACAGTGTAAAAGTACAAAACATTTGAAGCTTTAGTTTGCATTTAAGAGGATTGCACAGCAAAAAAAAAATCTCTTTCCTCATTAAACAATAATGTCTCAGGCTGTCGGAAAAACATGTTCTGTAGATGCTAACAAAATATTTAAAACTCTGAACAACCGTAAATGAGAAATAATTATTTGGAAAGTATTCTCTCCTGTGATAACATTCCTTATACAAAAGTACAAAACTTTAAATTTAAGAGGACTTAAGAACATAAAAAATATCTCCTTATTTGACATTCACTTCTCAGGCTGTGTGGGGGGAAAGAAACGTGTTCTTCAGATGTTTGCAAAATCTACCAATACTGGCATATTTTGGAAAACCCACGAATAATACATAACAGTCCTTGGGACAACAAAAAGTGCAAACATTTTAACATTTGTTTGAATTTAAGAAGATGTACTGAAAAGTAATAATGATGACTAGTTAACATTTGGAAGTTGAAGGTTTTTGTGCAAAAACACCAGTTGATCTACATGCTGTGGTTTGAGAGTAGATCTTTTGGCCGTGACAATGTCTCCAGCAGTGCAGAAAACACGTTCTGCAGATACACTTGTTCCAGGGATGCAAAGGTATCGTTTTGACAGTCGAGCCAGGAGAGGAAATGCAACCTTGTGTACCCTCCACCAGTTTAAAGGGTCCTCAGACAGGGGCAATGATGACGTTTTCAAATAATTATCCATTTCCTCTTCAGCTCTGACATAGGGGGTCTTGGATTCTTCACTAACCTCAACATCATTGAAAGACTGTCCCAGCAAGCTCACAAGTAATGATGTAGGCTTTCTTTTAGCAGCCGAGGGATCGTCTGCCGAGGTTCCATCCTTCTGAACTTCGGGTTGCACCGGAACTTTTGGGTGCATGGCCAGAATACACTCCTGCTGTTTAGGGAA
This sequence comes from Nothobranchius furzeri, assembly GCF_043380555.1. Classification (NCBI taxonomy): domain Eukaryota; kingdom Metazoa; phylum Chordata; class Actinopteri; order Cyprinodontiformes; family Nothobranchiidae; genus Nothobranchius; species Nothobranchius furzeri. The sequence goes on along the minus strand of NC_091754.1, from coordinate 33,180,054 downwards.
AAAATAAAAAATCATTATTTTATCTGATAGGGAACTTACTAGTCTGTCTAAATTGTATGGCTTTCAATATTTTAAAATATTTAATGATTAATCACACTTTTGAAAATGTTGATGTACCTTATTATCATAATATTTATTTTTATTATGATAAAAGCATTCCGGTGGATTTACTCATTTTATGCTAATGTAAATAATTACTTACAACACCAAACATGACAAATTATTAAGAATATTATACAGAAATGTATATGTTAATTCAAAAAGAAAGTGATGAATTTACCTCCAAACATGTTGCCTCCTCAGTCACTTCTCTGTAGACATCTGATCGCTCCTTCTCTGTCAGGAAAGGTAATCCCTTAAAGCGGGGATCCAGGGCCGAGGCTGTACAAAGCATTTTCTTCTCTGCCTCAGAGCTGTACCTGTGCATGAGATCTGTTCTGACAGCATTCTTGATGTCGTGAATCATGGGTGAGTCGCTGATGCTGCTGGTCATGTTTTGGAGAAGTTGTGCCTTGAGTGGAGCAATCAAGGAGATGGTTGGATTGCTTTCCTCAGATATTAGTGTGGTTGCATCTTTCATTGCTTTTAATGCACTGACAGCGTCTTCAGCGTTAGATACATCTGTCTCGTTGAGCGTGCAGATGTCAGACTCTCCTTTTCTAACTTCCGGTGACAACAAGGTGGCACAAATGGCAGGTTGCTGTTCCAAAAACCTCTGGACCATGTCGTAGGAACTGTTCCACCTTGTTGGTACATCTGTGAGTAGTTTTTGATTTTTCAGACCCAAGCATTTCTGATTTACCTTTAAACAGTGGCTTGCTGTTGTGCTACGATGGAAGAATGTGGATATACGTCTGATTCTTCCCAGAAGCCTGGTAAGCGATGCAACTCGAAGCCCACGCTGTGATGCCAGGTTCAATGTGTGAGCAAAGCATCTGACATGTTTGAATTTTCTGATTTGAGCTGCAAGAATCATGTTTGAAGCGTTGTCTGTAACCAGGACAATATCTTTATCTGACAGCTGCCACTCTGAAACAACATCTGAAAGTAGCTCTGCCAGATGTGCACCTGTGTGAGACTCATAAACAGCTCTCGTCTGCAGCACGTGGGAAATAATCTGCCAGTCCTCGCTCATGTAGTGTGCCGTCACTGTAATATAGGACTCTGTTGCCACTGAAGTCCAGGAATCGCATGTTATTGCTACTAAATTAGCTTTGCTCATGGAGGTTAATATCTTGGCTTTGGTTTCATCATACAGTGCAGGAATTACCTGTTCTGCGAAGTGGCTACGTGCAGGGACCTTGTATCGTGGCTCCAGTGTCTTTAACATGTGTTTGAACCCAGGGTTTTCCACGACAGAATACGGTCGTAAATCCTTCGCAATGAAAGCCCCCACAGCCTGGGTTATTTTCTTCCCTTTTTCCAAGTTGGGAGGTATTATTGAGAGAGCCGCATCAATTCTTGGCTGCGCAGGGCTGGGCGGTTCAACAGCCGGTGTTATTGTTAGCAACTCAGGGTGGAAACGGCTAACATGATTCCTTAAATTGGTGGTGTTCCCGACGTATTTAATCTTGCTGTGGCAGGTTTTACACACGGCATATGACATGTCCAAATCATGTCTCCCTGATTGTTGGTAAAATCCAAAACGGCTCCATATGTCTGCTTTCAGTGTCTTTAGAGGGTCTTTTATCTGTAACGCTAACTCGGAGCTTTGTTCCGCCATGACCGCAAAGGCGCCAGTGCGCAGCTGCATTCGTCGCTCCATTATGACGTATGAAGCAAGGGACAAAATCAGCCGATGCTAGGCTAAAAGATTCATGTTGCGGTTGGAAAACAAACATTATGTTATAATCGATTATAGGGCGCTTCTGCATCGATGCATAATCAGTTATGTCCGCATCGCAATGCATCGATTATATGATTATTTTAAACGGCTCTACTGTTGGCTGCTTTCTTGAGCAGTTGCTTCAGAATGTGAACGCCCTTTTCTGCCTGTCCATTTGACTGTGTGTAATGTGGACTTGATGTGACGTGGCGAAAGTCAAACTGCTTTGTAAACTCTTTCCATTCTCTGCTACTGAAACACGGTCCGTTGTCACTCACCACAATGTGTGGAATGCCGTGCCTGGCAAACCTGGATGGCTGGGAGCTTTCTTCAGCTGAATGAAGATAAGACTGAGATCCTCATCTGTGCCCCAGACAAGCTGGTTCCCAAAGTCAGAGACACTCTTGGTCAGCTTGCTTCTCACACCAAGCCTTCTGTCAGGAATCTTGGCATGACCTTTGACCTAGCTCTCACCCTGGATTCTCATGTCAGTTCTCTTGTTTGCTTTTCCTTCTTCCATCTCAGGAACATTGCTAAGCTGAGTCCCATTCTGTCTCGCTCTGAACTTGAGACAGTTATCCACACCTTCATCTCCTCACGCTTAGACTACTGTAACTCTCTTTTCACGTGTCTGAGCAGAACCTCCCTGAACCGTCTACAGGTGGTTCAGAATGCCTGTGCTCGGCTTCTGACCAAGTCCTCCAAACACACCCACATCACCCCGCTTCTCCTCCAGCTTCACTGGCTGCCAGTCAACTTCAGGGTTCATTTCAAGATCCTGGTTCTGGTCTATAGGGCCTTACATGGACAAGCACCATCTTAAATTGGTGATCTTCTTAGTCCCTACACTCCTAGCAGGTCCCTGAGGTCCAGTGACCAAAGTCTACTGGTTGTGCAGCACCAGGCTAAAGACCAAAGGTGACAGATCATTTGCTGCTGTGGCCCCCAGACTCTGGAACTCTCTCCCCCTGAGCCTGAGATCAGTGGACTCAGTGGTCTCCTTTAAAAAGCAGCTGAAGACTCACTTGTTCAAGCTGGTTTTGGTATGACCTTCATCACCACTCTCTCTTTATTCTGCTCTCCCCACCTATTCCACCTTCCTCAGGATCTACTGATTTCCCTCTTTCCTGTTCACGCTCTCTTTCTTAACATTTTTTAATCACAGTTGTCTATTTTTTTTTTCATTTTAAATATATTTTTAGCCATTTTCTAAATTATTTTTTATATCTTTACAGTTTTTGTGAAGCGCCTCGTGATTTTTATCTTGAGAGGTGCTATAGAAATTATATTTTTTCCTTCTACATATTGTGTAAATACAAGACCCAAAGAAAAATGGAACTGGGAAAGCAACACAAAATGAATTTACAGATAGACACTTGTAGTGTGTGCCAACTAAATATTTCATGTGATGGAAAAGAGAGTTGCAAACACCGAACAACCATTTTTAGTTAATGATTATAATCAGTCTCTCTAGTTTTTCATGCAGCCTGAATATGAAAATAGTCACCTACACCATTAGCTTCTGATAGAAAATAGAAGGTGAAACGCTATAGGAAAATCCTGACACGTCCTAGAAGCAGAGTGCCATGCCGCTAAAGACAGGATCGGGTTTGATTTTTGCCACAAGCCGCTTCTGGGATACATCAATTCCCACAGTTAAAAGTTTCAGTGCAAAATGTCAGGTCATTTTGTAAGTAAAAGACAATTGCAGTGATGCAATTTCATGTCTATGTAGATTACATGAATTTAGACCAGCTCAGTGGCCTAGTGGTAGGGTGTCCGCTAGAGGTGCTGAAAAAAATTGATTCAAGTCTGAATCGGGATTCTTATTTATAAAGATTCAGAATCGATTCCAGGAACTCAAATGTTTGGCATGTTACAGGTTTGGGATTCTCTTTTGTATGTTTTTTTGGTCTTTGTTAGGAGAGTTAGTACTCCGTTTACTTTTGCAGTCCCATTAATAGGTATGATTTATTTTTGAATCTGCTGATAAGTGGGGACTAGAATGTAATTTTTTTTCCATACTCGGAAATTTGAGATATTCTCATGTTTATTTTCTAAGTTGATAAATGAGTACTCAGGATTACTCATGTATTTATTTGAAGTTATTGATAAATGAGAGAAAACATTTTCCTTTGTAAGATATCTAAGGCACTTTTTTTAAACAGGTTGAGGACTCAAATGTTAAACTTGTTCACAGATACTTAAAAAGTATTTGACCGTATTACTTTCAAAGCTACTGTTAGGTAACTAAAGATTTGTTATATTTTACAAGGTAAGCAAAAATAAATGTTGCCTTTTGGTCAAAAGATTGTTTCAGTCAACACTTTTAAAATCACTTTATTTTACCTTGTAAATTAGCTTTTCTTTTAGCATGACCAGTTTAAAGTAAAATAAAAAGTTTCCCATAGCTTTAACTAACTTGCACAACAAAGTAATTAATCCTGGAACTGACACTCTTTGTTAATATTTATTGTGAATCGATTTTAATCGAGAATCGATTCTGAATCGAATCAGCACCCCGAGAATCGGAATCGAATCAAATCGTTGCTCTGAGATTGACATCCCTAGTGTCCTCCCTGGGACTGGGAGGTCAGGGTTCGATTCCCGTCGGGTCATACTAAAGATTTTTAAAATGGGACCCAATGCCTCCCTGCTTGACACTCAGCTTTAAGCGGTTGGATTGGGGGTTAAACCACCAAATAGTTCCCGAGCGCAGCCACCTCTGCAGCTCACTGCTCCTCTCCACTGGAGATGAATTTCACCCGTGTGTGATGATGACTATGGACTTTAACTTTACATTTGAACTGTGGTCTGTTATGGTGCTATTTAACAAAGCTAGCTCGGTTCTGAGCTGCCCGCTGGATTCAGCTGTGGAGATGTGTGAAAGGAGGATGACGGGAAAGATGACCTCCATCTTAAAAATACCCTCCTACCCACTGCATTTCACTGTTGAGACCATGGACAGCTCCATCAGGGGCAGAATTTTCAAGAGCATTTTAAAATATATATAAGTTTAAAATGACTAAAATAAATAAACCATTGTGATTAAAAAATGTGAGGACAAGGAGAGAGAAAGTGAATAAGAAAGGGAAATTGGTGGATCCCGGGAAAGGCGGAAGTCTTTGTGGAATGAGTGAATACTGTGAGATTCCAGCCATGTTTCCTTTATGTCTTTAATACATTTGTGCTTCAAAGTGAGTGTAATCTGCTGTATAGTGGATTTATTTGTCATGAAATTATGACATCAGTTTTTTTCTGGGTTAGTAAAATTTACTTGAATATGCTGAATGAAATGATACGGCCCCAACTCTAGTTGTCACATACGAAATTTAATTACTTTAAATAGATTTTTAATATATTCTAAACAAAAGTGTTTGTGTGTTACTTACATACGATCCTCAGTGAGTCGTGGTGGATGGCTGCTTATACTGAGCCAGGATCCTCTGGAGGTTTCTTCCTGTTAAAAGGGAGTTTTTCCTCTCCATTGTCGCTAAATGCTTGCTTAGTATGAGGATTGCCGTAAAGTCACTCACACTAGTCAGTGACTTGATGCAACCTGCTGGGTTCCTTATATAGGAAACTTTTTTCTGATTGGCTTAATGAACTAACCTGAATTGGAATGTTTACTGTGTGGAGGTCCTTGAGACGACTTGTGGTGATTTGGCGCTATATAAGTAAACTTGAATTGAATACTTTACTGACTGTAAAAACTTTACTGGGAGAAAGATATCGAGACGTATATCGAACTATAGCAGCCCGAGCACCATCAGCCTTTTCAATAACTCCCACTTTTACATTGTTGTGTTTCCTTATTGTCACATGTCAGCATTCTGTTTGATCTGTTTGTATGTGCAGAATTCCCACTGCATTATGTCATAAAAGAGGAGGAGGCGGAACTGACTGACGAGCAGCTCTGTAGCCAGGAGTCAACCTCCAGTTTGGACCAGGAAGAACCAGAACCTTCACTGATCAAAGAGGAACAGCAGGAACTCTGCATCAGTCAGCATGAAGAAAGTGTTCCCTTCATGGGGACGTCTTCTTCTGGAGAATCAGACTTGTGTCAGGGTTCTACAGAAGCTGAGAACCAAGATCACGATGGACGCAGGAACAAAGACTCAGAATCAAACAGCGATGAAGAACTAAAACAAAATAAAAGACGTAAAAAAACCAAAGACTGCCCCAAACTAAAAATATATAAGAAGACTCATGGAGGTGAGAGGCCATATTCATGTGAAACTTGTGGGAAGTGCTTCTCTAAGAGTAGTCACTTGATTGTTCACGTGCGAACTCACACAGGTGAGAAGCCGTATTCATGTGAAACGTGTGGCAAATGTTTCTCTAAAAATAGTCACTTGACAGTTCACATGAGAACTCACACAGGTGAGAAGCCATATTCATGTGAAGCTTGTGGTAAATGTTTCTCTCGGACCAGTGAGGTGACTGATCACATGAGAACTCACACGGGTGAGAAACCGTATCCATGTGAAATTTGTGGTAAATGTTTCTCCCAGAGTAGTAAACTGACTGTTCACATGAGAACTCACACAGGCGAGAAGCCCTACCCATGTGATTTTTGTGGTAAATGTTTCTCTCGAAGTGGTCAATTGACAATTCACCTGAGAACTCACACAGGTGAGAAGCCATATCCATGTGAAACGTGCGGCAGGTGTTTTGCTCAGAGAGGTTCCTTGACCAAACACATGACGACTCACAAAGACGAGAAGTCTTTTCTATGTTTGATCTGTGGAAAGAGATTCAGCCAGTTATCATCTTTTACTTCGCACATGAAGATTCACATTTAAGAATTTATTCATGAAATAAATAACACAACTCACGCAGCTAACATTCTCAGACAATGTGCCTGAACACCAGTTAGTCTGGAAAAGGAAACCAAATAATATAAATAGGGATGTCCTGATCAGGTTTTTTTTGCCTCCGAGTCATTTGATTTTGAGAATCTGCCGATACCGAGTCCGATCCGATACTGTCGATACATTAAAAAAGGGGAAGAAACGGTTCCAGAATGTTCCTTATTTTTTATTTAATTACCTTTTTATTTTAATTTTTAACAACAGATCACTTCTGTGAGGTAGCTTAAACAATCAATAAATAACATAAATTCTTCACTTTTGGACTGAATTGCAAATATAAAAAGTCTAATATAAAAACAGATCGCACTTCAACTTAAAATACCTGGGGAGGGGTCTATTTTGCCTCGGCCCCCAAAATGCTTAGATACGTCCCTGGGCATGGGATGGAGTTTAGAAGATGATCTAAATTGTATCAAATACATAAATACTACATGCTGATAAGTTATTGCTTTATACAGGTACAAACGTGTAGTGGGATCAGTCTACCTACATTTTATTTATTTAAGAACTTTGTTTAGTTTTCTTGGTTTTTATTTTCCTGTCTTCCTGTCCTGTCTGTCCCTGATCTTCCTGCATCTCCCAGTCCTCCAGAAAAACTCCTGCCTGCTTCCATCTTGTATACCTCACAAGTAACTTTTTAACCAGCAGATCAAATTGATCTATTGACCGCTAAAAAGCGGAGTGTGCGCCGCGCTGCCCGGCTGCGCCAGTGACGAGCGCTGCAGTGCAAGCGCGTCCACACGTCATGCTCAAATCCAGACAGAACTTACCAGAGAGAAAATGAACGGACACGAATGACTGTGTGTTAAATATATATTTTTGATGACGCCACTTAGAAACAGAAAATGTTACTGTGGCCGTGTGCAGACCGCAGCTGGAGATCATGAATAATCAGCGGTCTGCCTGCCGCTCTCTGCGTCTCTGCCCAAAAGAATCCCCGCTACGCTGAGTCCACATAAATAATATAATATAGGTAGAAACTGGATCTCTTTTGTGCTCCTTCTGGGTGTGTAAGTTAAGTGCATCATGGGTACCTGACAACCTTTAGGAGAACCAAGTTGCTCTCCTGTAATTTGAACCCAGTATCCAAGTCCGGATCGGGGCTTGGATCGGGAAGTAAAGCCCGAGTCCCGATCAGTCTGAAACCACGTGATCGGGGCCGATTTCCGATCATGTGATCGGATCGGGACATCCCTGATTATAAATATTTTTTAAAAGCTGCAGGATGAACATACTCTACTATGGTTGTTCCCCAGTCTGCTGTGATTGGGGACACTGACACCCCCACATCCTTGCATTTATACTAAGGAACATTCAGAACACCTCTGGCCATTTTGTGCTTAAATTAGCTGGACTTGGTTTTTACTGATAGGACACGAAAACATTTTTGTTAGATATTAACAAGTTTCATACATGAGCCATATTACAAAGCTCTATGTTCAACTATTCATGTTAAATTATAATACATAAAATGCAATCAGACCAAATGAGTATTGGCTGACGTTTTTCTCCTGTTTCAGGTAGTTGAGTTGCTGAAGATGTTTAAAACAGAAATTAGAGATTTAAATTGTTGTAATTATCAGAATACTTCAATGATTTCATTAATCTTGTAATTTGTCATTAACAGAAATAAAGACCCAGTTGATGAAAAACTACTACGTGGTTTCTTTGTCTGACACTGCAGACCTACACACCAAGATTCTTCTCAACACCTTAACTGCATCATCCTGAAGCAGCTTCCAGTAGAGTTCAGGCTCAAACACTTGATAGAAAGAATGCAGGGATTCTGTAAATCTTAGATATTTACTGACAAAGCAGCTTCATTTGTATTGCACATTTCATACAAAAACACAATTCAATGTGTTTTTAAGAGCATAAAGCCTTCTGGATTATTCTGCCTCCAACATCCTTCAGAAAGATGAGAGAAATTAAAGGCTACAGCTGAACATGCATTCAGCCAACATTAGTCTCGCAAAGATCCCATATTGCCTACCAGCTATTGCCCCATATCCTTTATTAATGTTGATCTTTGTAAAGCCCTCGCAAAAAGTTAAAAAGTGTGACTTAGGCTCCCTATCTAAAGTATATAAAACACTAAGGATGTAAGAAAATATCGATATGGCAATATATTGTGATATTTTTTCCAGCGATATTACATTGATATTCAAAAGCCATGTATCTAATTTTTGGAAGAATTTACATGCAAACGTTTGTGTATTTTCTTTTTTTTTGGTGCAATTCAAATGCCGACCGCTAACTGGCAGCAGTGTGCAATGGGTTTTGTTTTCACCATTGAAATGTAAATCCCTCTATCATGGTTCAGATACCTTGTGTTAAACATGTTATGTATCAGTTTGGACCAGTTTGGACTATTTATTGAATATTCCTAATATAAATCTAGTCAATAACAATTGCTAATATGATCTGACTGAATGCATCGCAATAAATTGTGATACATTGTATCGTCTACCCTGTATTGTGATATGCATCGTATCACCAGAATTTCACCAATACACATAAGACACTGTTCAAAATAGACGATTCAAGAGCAAATCATTTCGACAAACGGTAGGTGGATCAGTTAGCTTTGACCAGAATTTCTAGTCTCAAAGTTGTTTAAAATCTTTTAAAATGACCAGGAACCCCAATTTGCTATTTATTCCATGCACATTTCTGCACAGGGTACATTAAACAGGTCCTCAGATGTTCAGGATGGGGTTTGGGCCGTCTGACACCTGTAAATACTGCACAGACAACATTCCTGACAATTATATCCACGAACTGTGGTCTTGTTCATCTGTTCAGGAATTCTGGTGTAGAGTTTGTGAAGACCTGTCAAAGTGAAATGTGATGTGATATGTGTGGTGGCGTCAGCTGGTTTAGGCCATACGATGCCTGCTCTGTCTCCCTGGGGTTCCAGCGCTCAGGGGAGACCCTTGAATCTCTAGGGCTTGGAACTCCTCCATCTTCCACACATCGTCAGGTCTGTGGCCCCTCACACTCACCATTGGACGCTCCTATAGAGAAACCTTACATATACAAGCGCGTGTACACACACAGGTGCTCACATGGTGCTCTAAGTATGGACCTGGGCATTTTTAACACATCACCTAAGGCCGTGGTTCGCACTAAATGCACTGTGAAATATTATCGTGTGTTTTTCAGCAAAAACAGTTACTTTTGTGTATCCTCATGTTGTTGGCACAGTGATGTTTTGGTCTTGTGTTTTTGTGTGTCCCCTTTTTTTTCTCTCTGCAGGTCTGGAGGAAGATTCTTGTGCATCATTTACTGTTTGTTTTTGTGAGTCCCCCCTCCCCACCTCTTCCATCTCTCTCCCCCTTTCTCTTTCACTTTTGTCTCTATGGTTGGGATTTAAAACACTCGAAAATATTTCTAATAAATTTTGGTATCTATCTATCTATCAAAAGGCAAAGTTAAAGACTGAGCAGCTATAGTGCAGAAGTTGCAGCATAAATATGATTCAAAGTTCCGATGAATAAATGAAAGTTTTCAATTTTCATTTTAAACACATTTGAAGTAATGAGGAAGCTGATTCCACCTGTGTGCAGCATGGTAGCTAAAAGCAGCTTCACCCTGTTTGGTTCTGACCCAGGTTTCTACCAGTTGGCTGTTTTCTAAAGATCCTAGAGCCCTGCTGTGTGGATATACTGCAAGGTTATATTTTTATGTTCACACTTCTAAACTGCAACAGCTCATGGTAATGAGCCAGGAAGCTTCCTTTTGATTAAACACAAAGATATGTAGTCTGAAACTTAAGGTGGAGGACCATTAAAGCAGAAATCTGAATTTCTTTTTCAGTGGCACCGTCTAGAGTTGGAAAGAATTTATTGCACCTTTAAGGTGGCAGTATGTAGATCCCTGACACTAGCAGGAACTGCATACATGTCAGGGTAGCTTTATACCATATCGCCATGACTGTCGCTAGTTTAACAAAGCATTACAGTAAATGTTGTTACCTGTAGAGCAGAAAGCATGCAACCTCAGAATCCTCAGACTTTGTTGGTCCTTCAGTTAATTCCATGAGAGACTGTAATGCCGATTGTAGTTTTCTTTCCGGATCTACTCAGGGTCCTGCGTCTGCTGATGATGTCATCATACTACAACAATACAGAACTTATGTTTTGAAAAAAGTTTAGCAGTTTTGTTATTAAATTTGTGTTTCTTACTTCCTAAATGTTTTTGAATACGGTAACACAACTTTCGTAAGTCGTACGTCCAGCCAATCATTCCAGTGTGACATCATCGACAGGTGCAGAACCCCGAGCCAGAAGGAAACATAGCATCTAACATGGAATCCCCCAAAGACGCTAGCCCCGCACCCTATGTACTTTAGACCAAATTTTTATGGTGATATGTTATGAAGCCGCCAATATTTTTCAACAACTGGACATCATTTTATTCCTTTTCAACAACATTTCAAAGGATATTTCCAGAGATTAATGGTAAAAACTACACATGGTCTCTTTAAGACTTTCTCCTTACTTTCATAATTATGGCTGGAAACACCTCTGAGTTAACGTACTAAAACACATTGATTTACAATTATTATTCTAACTCATCCATCCATCGATTTTTGGCTGCTTATCCGAGGTTGGGTTGTGGGAGCTGTAGCCTAAGCAGGCAGGCCCAGGCTTCCCTCTCCCCAGTCACTTGGGCCAGCTCCTCCAGAGGAATCCCAAGGCATTCCCTGGCCAGCCGAGAGACATAGTCCCTCCAACGTGTCCTGGGTCTTCCTTTAGTTGGACGTGCCCAGAAAACCTCACCAGGCAGGGATCCAGGAGGCATCCTAATTAGATGCCCAAGGCACCTTGACTGGCTCCTCTCGATGTGGAGGAGCAGCAGATCTATTCAGAGCCTCTCACAGATGACCAAGCTTTTCACCTTATCTCTAGAGAGAGCCCAGCCCTGCGGAGAAAGTTCATTTAGGCTGCTTGCATTCATGATCTTGTTCTTTCTGCCTCTACCCAAAACTCGTGACCATAAGTGAGGGTTGGGACACAGATTGACCAAAAAATTGAGAGCTTTGCCTTATGGCTCAGCTTTCTCTTCACCAAGGCAATACCCGCATCACTGCAGATGCAGCACCAACCTGTCGAACTTCAGTTCCATCTTTCCCTCACTTCTGAACAAGACCCCTAGACACCTAAACTCCTCCTCTAGGAGCAGGACCGCATCTGGGACCTGGAAAAGAAATTCTACCCATTTCTGACTCAAGACCATTGTGTCGGTTTTAAAGGAGCTGATTCTCATCCCAGGTGTTTCACACTTGGCTGCGAACCGCTCTAGAGATCACGTTCTGATGAAACCAACAAGACCACATCATCGGCAAAAAGCAGAGAAACAATCCTTAGGCCACCAGAATGGATGCCCTCACCACCTTGGCTGTGCCTAGAAATCCCGTCCATAAAAGTTATGAACAGAATCGATGACAAAGGGCAGCTTTGGCGGAGTCCATCTCTCACCAGGAACGAGCCCGACTTACTGCCGGCAATGCGGACCAAGTTCTGAGACCGGTCAGTGACCTAACAGCCCGTATCAGAGGGCCTGATACCCCATACCCCCGAAGTACCACCCACAGGGCCTCCCAAGGGACATGGTCGAACGCCTTCTCCAAACCCACAAAACACATGTAGATGGTTGGGCGAGCTCCCACACTTCCTCAGGACCCTCTAAGTGTATAGAGCTGGTCATGTGTTCAACTGCAGGACGAAAACCAAATTTCTCGTCTTGAATCTGAGGTTCGACCATCCAACGGCCCCTCCTCTCCAAGACCTCTGAATAGACGTTACCAGGGAGGATCAGGAGTGTGAGCCCCCTGTAGTTGGAACACACCCCGCGGTCCCCCTATTTAAATAGGGGCACCACCACCCCGGTCTGCCAAACCAGTGGAACTGCCCCCGATTTCCATCAGTCAACACAGCCCTACAGCATCCAGAGCCTTTAGGATCTCACCCACCCCCAGAGCCTTGCCACCGAGTAGCTTTTTGACCACCTCAGTGACCTCGGCACCAGAGATTGGAGAGCCCAAACCAAAGTCTCCAGACTCTGCTTCCTCACTGGAAGAAGTGCCGGTGGAATTGAGGAGGTCTTTGGAGTACTCCACTCACCGATCCACAACATCCTGATTTGAGATCACCAGCACACCTGTATCCTGAGCTGCCTGGGACTCATTCAACAGACCAACAGGGACAGCACTGTGTGGTGACCCAGGAGTCCCACTCTTACGTGGTTCAAAGAATCTCTGTATATAGGCTCCCTCTGGCCACCTCTCAGGGTTGTACATCTCCATATTCAGCACATCTCCGTATTCAGCAGATGGGTCATGTTTATTTTTGCTGATGGCTTCTGAAGGGCAAAGTGTGTGGAGGGTTTATATCTGTTAATATTGGGATTAATAGCTTTCTGTTTGTCAGGACGAAACAAGGGTCAGTTAATTAAAAAGTAAACTCAGACTAAGTTAAAATGAGTTAAACAAATTATTTTAAGCTGACACAAGAAGCACACTTCCAGTCTGTTATACTATTTCACCAGTCAGGGAGATTTTAGAAGTGTTTTAGTCTACGAGAACTATCAATCCCAGAATGCACCGGAGCAGTCACTTGACTGACTCCACTTCTCTTGTCAGTCACTGGACTCCACTAGATTCCAAAGTTCAAAAACAATTTTGTTGTGTCTTGTTTTCCTCCTCAGTAATAAAGTAAATAAAATATTGAGATGTGGATAACGATGAGTAAATCTGCGTAGATCTGAACCATCGACCTATAAATATCTGAACATGTAAAAGGTTTCATGTGTTTACATTATTTAAATAAAAACGTTTTATCGCAGTTTACTTAAAATAAGTGGACACCGGTGAAGCTAGTGGATATCATTGTTTTTATTCATTTTAATCATTATTTTTCAGGGTTTGTTTTTCAGAGCGAGAAGTTTGCAGTTTGTCCTTCCGGGGATTCCGTACCGCCCTTTTACTGTTTGACTGACTCTTGTGCAGGAGTGTAGGAGTTCTTACAGAAACACCGATACTTGCGTCTGATCTGCATCTCTATTCATCATTAAACATAGGATGAGCTCTTGTGAGTCCAGCAGCATCACTGTGATCGGCAGGTAAGCGAGAAAAAAGACGTTTCCGGTGTTAAAAACTTTAACCTGATGGCCAACGACACTTTTCTGTTTGATACAACCTGTTTTCGTATTTATCTATCCTTCAGATAATACCATCCTAATTTAACGAGGTAGAACCATCGACATAAGGGTAGAACATTCCACAGTGAAGCATGGCAGATGTTTTACTCTTTAACCCGTTTCTTGCACACTGCTCGTGTTTTTCTGTGCACTCAGCTGAATTTGCCCTAAGTGACCGAACTTAACCCGAAAGAAAACACAAGAGCTTTGCATCATTTCTGCCCCCTGCTGCTATGCAAGCAGACATGAGTTAAAACTATGCTTTCTGTGCTGCAGTGGGCTGATCGGCCGCTCCTGGGCTATGGTGTTTATTAGTGGAGGCTACAGAGTAAAGCTCTATGATAACCAGCCAGGACAGGCTGCTGTTGCCCTCACTGAGATCAGGTGAGTCTCATCACTCATAAATTCAGACAGACCTCCAGCTGCTTCTTCATTCATCTGTTATCAGTCTCCAACATGGTTACCATCTAAATGTGTTATTTATAACTTCATAACTACAAACCAATTTAAACAGAATATCTGATTCTACTAAATTATGTCATTTGTATTGCACACTAATCAGGGTGAGTATAAGCATACATTGATTATTTTGAGGAAAAATAAACCATGTGTTTTTTTGTAGTACAATTCAATTCAATTATTTGTTTATCTTTTATTCATGTATTACTTCTTCCTAAAAATACCCATAAGTATACAAAGTGAAAAGTGACGGGGAGATGAGCGGTCTCAGTCCTCTCAGATGTCAGGACGTTGCTTTAACGTCATCATATTCAGATTTCAGATTCAGATTTCAGATTTATAGGCCAAGTAAAATTACATTTACAAGGAATTTAGCGTCGGTCGATGTTCGCTCTCTAAAACATACAACAACTTCAATAAATGAGAATAAAATACATAAAAAACACATAAGAACATGTATACCCGCACACATGTACATTTACACACACACACACACACACACACACACACACACACACACACACACACACACACACACACAAACATATACATATATGCACACACATATACATATGTATACACACACACACACACTCATATCCATAAGCATACTGAATAAGTATTAAAAACTATAGTAAAAGGATGGTAAAAGAATCTACAGATTCAGGAGAGAAATGGCTGAAGGAAAGAAACTGTTCTTGTGTCTGGTAGTTTTTGTGTACAGTGATCTATAGCGTCTGCCAGATGGGAGGAGATGGAAGAGAGTAGATGCAGGATGTGTGGCATCTTGGACAATATTAACTGCCTTTTTCCTGGTCCTGCTGATGTACAATTCCTGGGCCGAGGGCATTTGGGCACCAATGATATGTCCATTTTTGTGGCTGACCCAAACCAGACAGTGATGAATGAGCAAAGTATGGATTTGACTGCAGCAGTGTAGAAGATGATCAGCAGCTCTTATGGTAGGCCATACTTCCTTAGTTGCCATAAGAAATACATCCTCTGCTGAGCCTTTTTGAGGATGGAGTTGATGTTTGTTTCCCACTTCAGATCCCTGGAAATGATAGTTCCCAAGAACTTGAATGAGTCCACCATTGACACTGGGCTGTTGGATATTGTGAGGGGGGGCAGCACTGTGGGAAGCTTCCTAAAATCCACGACCATCTCCACAGTCTTAAGGGTGTTAAGCTCAAGACTGTGCTGACTACACCAGACCACCAGCCTCTCAACTTCTCGCTGATAAGCAGACTCCTCACCATCCCGGATGAGCCCATTGACAGTGGTGTCATCTGCAAATTTCAGGATTTTAACAGCTGTGTCCTTAGAGGTGCAGTCATTGGTGTACAATGAAAAGAGCAGTGGAGAAAGGACACACCCCTGTGGTGTACCGGTGCTGATCAGCCTTGTGCCAGACGTAACATTGTTCAACCGCACATGCTGGCTCCTATTTGTCAGGAAGCTGGAAATCCACTGACACATAGCAGAGGAAACAGTGAGCTGAGAAAGCTTTGTGGTGAGGATTTCTGGTATAACGGTGTTAAAAGCAGAGCTAAAATCCACAAACAATATCCTTGCGTAGGTCCTTGGTTGATCAAGATGTTCCAGGATGAAGTGCAGCCCCATGTTAATTGCATCATCCACTGACCTGTTTGCCCTATAGGCAAACTGCAGGGGATCCAGCTGGTGGCCTGTGGTGCTTTTAAGATGGGACAGCACCAAGCGCTCAAAGGACTTCATGACTACTGATGTCAAAGCCACGGGTCTGTAGTCATTCAGTTCGGTAGGGGAGGATTTCTTCGGTACTGGGATGATAGTGGAGCTTTTGAAGCATGATGGAACCTCACACAGCTCCAGCGATCTGTTGAATATCGTTGTGAAGACAGGTGCTAGTTGGATAGCACAGGTCCTGAGGCAGGAAGGAGTTACGCCATCTGGGCCTGGTGCCTTCCGTACTTTCTGTCTCCTAAAGATGTTGCAGACATCCTCTTCCTTCACAAGGAACGTAGCTTGTGAATTAGAGGAAAGAGGAGTAAGAGTTTCCAGGTGAGGGGTGGTGGCTGCAGCTATGCTGGAGTGGAGGAGGGGTGTGACATTTATGTTGCAACTGTTTTGACAGTGAGTGATATCACTGAGCAGCGCCAAAGGCATCCACATTATAAGTTAGAAGTGGTGTCGTGTCAAACGCATTTAATCTATTCTGAGGATCGGGAGAGCAGCAGTGTGATGAGAAATGCAGCATTCCACAACCAGAAGCGTTGAGACAACAAAGCATCGTGAATTATGCCGTTGGAAGTTTAGAAACTGTGATTTTAAAAGCGGGTGCACACTACTTTTTGGTTTCCTTCCACCCTGCTTCACCAGCAGCTCTTCCAACTTCACAATTTCCAGTTGTCTGATGGCGTCTGCCGATGTCATTTCCTACTGAGTTACAACGAATCAGCACAAGTTAAGCACAACTCCCGCTCAGCAACTCTACTGGGCTATTTCTGAGAACATACCCCAATTCTGGTTCTCCGTTGGTTCCTGAAGTGACCTGGAACGAGATCTTTTCGGGCCAACCAGTGAAATGGTAAATGATCTGTATTAGATGTAGTGCCTTCTAGAGTCCTAGAACCCCCCAAGGTGCTTTACAACACAATCAGTTGTTCACCCATGCACACACATTCATTTCCTGGTGGTGATGCACTTGTGGACTGACAGAGCTTTAGGTGTGTGTGTGTGTGTGTGTGTGTGTGTGTGTGTGTGTGTGTGTGTGTGTGTGTGTGTGTGTGTGTGTGTGTGCGTGCGTGCGTGCGTGCGTGCGTGCGTGTGTGTGTGTGTGTATTACAGGAAGCAGATGGAGGAGCTTGAGAAGTGTAAGATGCTGAGAGGAGAGCTGACCTCCAGACAGCAGCTGGATCTGCTCAGCAGCCATGACGACCTGTCCCAGGCCCTGGAGGGATCCTTCTTTGTCCAGGTGACACAAACAGGATGCTTCATCTTTATGACGCTAACTAAATCTTTGCATCACTCCGTGCAGCAGGTTTGTTACACAGATTAAACTCAAGGGGGCAGTATATCATCACTGACGTCTGTTCTAGATTTAAATGAATCAAAACAAAATAAAAATAAAGGTTTACTGCAACTTTCCGACATGAATCACAGAAACAAACTATTTTGGGATAAAGTTTTTAATAATGAACATATGAGAAAAAATATTTTGACTTCATTCTGTCATTAGAGAATGTAGATTTTTCTTTCTGTTCCAGGAGAGTGTATTTGAGCAGCTGGAAGTCAAGCAGCAAGTCTTCCAGGACATAGAGCGTCTTGTGAGTCCAGACGTTGTCCTGAGCAGCTCCACTTCCTGCCTGGTGCCAAGCAGTGTCTTCTCCAAGGTTCAGAGCAGAAGTCGCTGCCTCGTTTCCCATCCGGTTAGCTCGACCACATTCTCTAAGAGAGGAGTTTATGATTGCTCCATCATGTTAACAGGATCTCTGCTTCTACTGGCTCTTCTCAACACTGAGATCTTAAACCATAACCCTAGAAGAGAGAGGTTAGGATCTTCTCACTGGGCTCAGACAATTGCATATTCTGAGTTGGAGTCACTCTGAATCAGTGACTATTGATTGAGCATTGTTTGAACATGTTCAAAGTCCCAGCAACAGGAGAATGAGGCCTTGTGGCCTTCAAAAGGAAACTCTGCAGTCATTTGGAGACATTTAGCAAACTCACCTAACCCAGTCAGAAACCCTAATTACAGTTTTTCTTCAATGCTTAAACACATTTCTTGAATCTATGCCTCATATTCTCATAATAGTAAACACAAATCCATAACACCTCACCCAATTTCCCAAACATCGTGTTTTCTGGTCAAAATGAAGCTCTACACTCAAACCGTTCACTCTTGCTGAAAAACCAAACACACACACACACACACACACACACACACACACACACACACACACACACACACACACACACGTCTTACCAATTGGTGGAATAAATTCTAAACAATATTTGATAAACTGCCAAGCTATGTTGTTTGTGGTTCTCCGCCACAAAATCCTTTTCACATGATGAACACAAAAGAGGCAACCAATATATATACAGTTGCACATTTTCATTCATACAGTTCAACACACACCACAAACATTATTCCACCTCAGCCTCCAGTCTTTGGTCTGGGCCAGGCCAGAGAATCTCACCCACATCACAGGCTACATCAGCCCTAGCTGGGCAGTGGGGGGGGGGGGGGGGGGATCCTCTTGCTTGCCTGATCCACCCCTGGCATGCATGAACTGAGATGTCTAGGCAGGCTTCATTCGCGGCCTGGAGGAGGTGAACACAGACATGAGGTTCTCTCTGTCGTACACTTTTCACCGCCGTACGGAAAAAACACTTCTATATGGTTTAGAAAGGGAGAGTATGCAGACAGAAAGATGTTTGAAAACCTTGGGTTATTGGTAAACCAGTCTTGAACCAGAGTGAAGCGACTCACATTGGAATGGACTCGTTGCCCCGCCTCCCTCATAGTCATACCATAGACAAGGACTTGGTGTTCTAGACCTCCTTCTCCTCAGTTTCCTTTGCATCTCTTTGGATCCATTGTTTCAAGCCTGCATGTGCTGACTTTGGCCCTTTTATCTATCCATCAGAGTTTCTGATTGGTGTGTGTTAAACTGTGACATCTAGCGTTTCCAGTTGGTTAATTGTGTGCTAATTGAGCTCAAGTTGTGCTGACTTCAGTTAACATTACTAGTGCTTTCCAAATGACCACATGGTGTCAGCACTGAAACATGTAGGGATTTGTGTTTAGAGTTTTGTAGGAACAGTTCACCAAATCTGACTCGTGTTAAAGCAGGGGAATAATGTGTATGGTCAGGGAAATGGGTGTGCGTTTTGAAAAATGGCATTATGGTTTTGGAATTTGAGTTCAAAAGGTGGCTGTAGTGTTTAAGCAAGCGGAAAAAACTAATAGTTTTTATATAAGAAAAAAAAACATTTTAAGAGTTTAAACAATTATTGTTGAGTTTGCTGATGTTTAAATATTAAAAAATACCAGAATCTGAACTATAAATAAATATAATTCTGGTTTAAACGTGTTGAGCTTAAACCAGACCAGATCCTCACAAGTGTATCAGGGTTACAAATAATAACTGTCCCAATTGCTCCAGGTTAACCCACCCTACTATGTGAAACTGGTCGAGCTGGTACCTCACCCAGAGACCGCAGCATCTGTTATGGAAACCACCTACACTCTGATGATGAAGGTAAAGACCCCGTAAGAAACAGTTTGGCAGTTATTGATATCAGAGTGAGTGATGAAAACTCTGAGTTTGATGGATGGTTGTAAAGTCCTGCTAGACGAAAGGGAAACCTTTATGCTTCTCATTCAAGAACAAACTCCACTCAGGAGTGTATTTTAATTTATTTTTGTGCCTTAAGATCAGTCTGAACTGTCCCTTTTCCCCTTTTATCTGAAAGGAAGGCCACTACAAGACAACCTTTGGGTTTGTGACAGAAGTTTATCTTTAGATGGCACTCAGACGCTGAACAAGAGCAAATGGCTTAATCCTGCTGAACTTCATGAGCATGTTTGGTGTTGTTTGTGAATCTGACTCGGAGCAGCAGGTCGAGGGAAGAAATGAAGAGGAACAAAACCAGACTACCTGTGAATGTGTGATGACATCCATGGTACATGGCCTGTATTTGATATAGCACCTTCTAGAGTCCTGGAACCCCCCAAGGCGCTTTTCAACACATTCAGTCATTCACTCATGCACACACACATTCACACCCTGGTGGTGATGAGCTACAATGTAGCCACAGCTGCCCTGGGGCGCACTGACAGAGGCGTACCTGCTGAGCTCTGGCGTCACCGGTCCCTCCAACCTCTACCAACAGGCAAGGTGGGTTTAGTGTCTTGCCCAAGAACACAAGAACAGAATTCTCTGTCGGGAGCCAGGATTGATCCTACAACCCTCCGATTACGGGACAACCCACTCTACCTCTATCAGCTCAGTGGCCTAGTGGTAGAGTGTCCGCCCAGAGACTGGGAGTTCAGGGTTAAATTCCTGGTCGGGTCACACCAAAGACTTTGAAAAAAAAAAATGGAACCCAATGCCTCCCTGCTTGACATTCAGCATTAAGGGGTTGGATTGGGGGGGTTAAACCACCAAATGGTTCCCGATCGCGGCCGTGCCTGCAGCTCACCGCTCCCCCAGGGGGGTAGGTCAAATGTGGACAACCAATGTCACACACACTGATGTGTGTGTGACAACTGATGGGACCTCAACTTTTAACTTTTGTAACCTCCTGAGCTACTGCTGCCCTATAAGAGGTAATCTCAATGTTAGCTGTGATTGATACAAGTCTGTCCTACTACTGCTTTTCTGTCATTCTCACCATGTTTCAGTGTGTTTTCTTATTTCTGGAGCGATTGCACTGCTAGACTTCTGTTTCGTCTTGGTTCAGGTTGGTCAGGTGCCCATCCGTCTGAGAAAAGAGATCGATGGCTTCGCTCTCAACAGAGTCCAGGTTGCCATCATTGCAGAGTCCTGGAGGCTGGTCCAGGTCAGAATCAGATTTTTTTATGACAGCCTGAACAACACAAATCCATTTCCTCTTCAATCATATGCACATCAGATGGTGGTCGCAGTTTAATTATGATGTGAAATTAACGTGTTTTCTCCAAATGTTTGGTAACAGCTTACCGTAAATCCTCTAATATTAGCCTGTATTTAACTAACTGCCGGGTATCATATTTTGGCCGGTGTCGGAGTTGGCGGAAGTGAATAATGGCCGGTTTTTTATTGTGGCCGGGTGGAATGTGGTAACAAGCAAGTACGGGGGGCGGTTGTGTCTTCCGTCTCACTTTTGATTTGCCAGTGATAGACCGCGAGGGTAACTTTAACCATGGCAGGTGCGGAGACGAAGAGGAGGCGAAAATTTGATATCAAGTTCAAAGAGAACGTGCTGATTATGCTGCAGAACACTCTGGGGAGCAGTAGCAGGGGTTGTATGAACTAGTCACTAGTCGACTTCACCGCTCTATAGTGACTTGTTATGCCTGTCATCGACTAGTCGCTGTCACATGATAATGACCGGCAAGATGCAGTCCACGGAAAAGACAGCAGCCTGCTGTCAGCAGGTGACAGGTGATGTGCCCCGATCCACAGCAGCGAAACGCATCAGGCACAAATAAAAGAATAAAAACATAAAAGGAAATGAGCCGACATGAACGATCGCGTGTTAAATTAGTTTTTGAGGTGGCGACACCTAATTTGATAACGTTACTGTGGCCGTGCTCAGGACGCAGATGTCTGGAGCGCGTCAACAATCAGAGTGTTGCATGCGCAAGCTGGTTAAGGTTAGGATGGGGGTGAGGGGAATGTTAAATTGCAAGAGGGTAAAGGTCACAATTTGGTTAAATGTCCGTTTTACGGCGGGCGTCAGTACCGACGCTCTGGCACAGCGCGCTGCCTTCCGTGGCCGGCAAGCAGCGCGCACTCCGCTGTTTTTGCGGTCGGTAGATCTTTTAGAACTGCAGTTCAAAGGTAACTCATAAGGTGAATATATATGAACCCAGGTAGCAGTTTTTCTTTAGGATTGAGAGGAGATGCAGGAAGATAATAAACAGGCAGGACAGAAAAATAGTCAGATAAAAACAAGTTAGTTTTTGTACCTGGTGGTTGTTTAGAGCAGCAGGAACTCTGAGAGGCTGCAGGTGCATCAGTGAGTTTGCGGCCGCTGCGCAGGGGGAGGGGGAGAGGGCTGAAGCAGAAACTACCGTTGTTAAAAGAAATGTGTTTAACTTTGAAAATGTGGGCGCAATTTTAATTGTCAAAAACTCCAGCGAACAATTAGTTCATTTTGCTCAAATAGAAATTGAGGCCTGCCTCTAATTCTGGTCCTCCTTCCAATAAAGGCCTGGAGCTTGATGAGCTTGAGTCAAATACAGACCCGGGCCTGTATTAGAGGATTTATGGTACTTGGATAACCATTTCTCTCCTTTAGTGATTAGTCACTTTTATTATAAGGTTATACTTATGTAGATCCTCATCACAGCCTAATATGGGCGTAGCTGCCCTGCAAGATTCACCTGTTGGTATTCACTCTCCTCCTTGGATGTCTACCTAATGTTTAGCTGAGATGAGCTTAGCTTTCATAAGTCTTATTTACAGTAATTTACCCACACGTTAATCGTCGTCGTCTCATCTTCCTCCGCTTATCCGGGTCCGGGTAGCGGGGGCAGCATCCCAACTAGGGAGCTCCAGACTGTCCTCTCCCTGGCCACCTCCACCAGCTCCTCCGGCAGGACCCCAAGGCATTCCCAGACCAGATTGGAGTTGTAACCTCTCCAACGTGTCCTGGGTCGACCCGGGGGCCTCCTGCCGGCAGGACATGCTCGAAACACCTCCCCGGGGAGGCGTCCAGGAGGCATCCTGACCAGATGCCCAAACCACCTCAACTGGCTCCTTTCGATCCGGAGGAGCAGCGGTTCTACTCCGAGTCCCTCCCGAATGTCCGAGCTCCTCACCCTATCTCTAAGGCTGAGCCCGGCTACCCTACGGAGGAAACTCATTTCGGCCGCTTGTATCCGCGATCTCGTTCTTTCGGTCATTACCCAAAGCTCATGACCATAGGTGAGGATTGGGACGTAGATCGACCGGTAAATCGTTTGTATTCTGAGCAGAGAAAAACAAGATTGTGATCTAATTGTCCCAGAGGAGGTCTTGTTTTGGACATGTATGCATTCTTTACATTTGCATAACACAAATCCAATGTCTTGTTTTCTCTGGTGGAGCAGCTGACAAACTGTTGAAATGTTGGAAGTGTAGCTGAGAGTGAGGCATGATTAAAATCACCAGATATAGTCACAAATGCATTGGGGTGCTGGGTTTGTAGCTTAGCGACAATGGAACTGATGGCATCACATGCATTTTCAGCAATGGCTGAAGGTGGAATATAAACGGTTGCCAAGACAACACTGGTGAACTCTTGGCAAATAATATGGGCGACAACTTACAGGAACATGAGGTGAGAAGAACCTTGAGAGCAGTAAACCCCAGGAAAGCTGCCGGACCAGACGGCATACCAGGGATCGTGGTCAAGGAGTGTGCCAGTGAGCTGGCTGGTATCCTCACCAAGTTGTTTAACCTCTCCCTGTCTCATGCTTCAGTCCCAAGCTGCCTCAAGTCTGCAACAATTATTCCCATCCCCAAAAAAATCTTCCATAGACAGCTTAACTCATTCACCGCCAGCTGTTTCCTGATCACTAACGGCCTTCGCTGCCAGCGTTTCTCATCGTTTTTACTGTTTTTTTAAGAGTCACAGAACGTTGCGCGCTAGCATGATGTCGATGCCAAAACAGCCAAAACAAAGCGGAGACTCACCTCTTACATCAGGAAGAAGCCGTGTGTTTCGAGCGTTATCCGTTCTTTCGTAATCCGTTGTCGAATTGTGATCGGCAGACGCTTTTCCGGTTCGCGCCTCACTTTTTTTACAGGAACGGCCCAAAACGATCTCCAAACACATGGATGTGTTGCTTCCTGATCATGTGATCTGTGACGTATGCGGATGAAGATCGGCTTCAGGGCTGAGATGTTTGTTCTCTCAGCGCGGGGGCTCGTTCCGATGCTCAAACAGTAAAAAAATGCAAATGACGACTTTAGTCGTCATCGGCAGTCAACGGTTGGATCTAAAATGACGACTTTAGTCGTCAATGGCAGTGAATGAGTTAAACGACTATCGACCAGTTGCCCTCACACATGTAATCACAAAGTATCTGGAGCGACTTATCACCAACCACATCCAAGCCTGTCTCCCCACCTCCTTCGACCCCCTTCAGTTTGCCTACCGGGCAAACAGATCAACAGAGGATGCCATCGCCCTGATGCTGCACACAACACTGAGCCACCTAGAGACCAGAGGAAGCTACGTCAGGATGCTCTGTGTTGACTTCAGTTCAGCTTTCAATACCATCATCCCAGACATTCTTCTCATAAAACTGCTGAGCCTTCAGATCCCTCCCTCCACCTACCACTGGATAAAAGACTTTCTCACAAAATGACCACAGCATGTTAAACTTGGCTCCCATCTCTCCTCCTCCATCCTGCTCAGTACTGGCTCTCCTCAGGGCTGTGTGCTGAGCCCCCTACTGTACACTCTGTCCACATCGGACTGTACCGCATCCCACCCATCCACAGGCATCTTTAAGTTTGCTGATGACACCACTGTGGTCGGCCTCATCACAGACGGAGATGAGGCAGCGTACCGGGCAGAGGTCAGTAATCTGTCAAGGTGGTGCTTAGACAACAACCTCACTCTGAATATACAAAAAACAAAAGAGCTCATTCTGGATTTCAGGAGACACAGTCACACACACGCCCCTGTCCTCATAAATGGAGGGCGTGTGGACCGTGTCCCCTCCATCAGGTTCCTTGGCACCATCATCTCTGCTGACCTGTCCTGGTCTGCCAACACCAGAGCTCTGGTTAAAAAGGCTCAGCAGCGGCTGCACTTTCTCCGGGTCTTGAGAAGGTGTGGCCTGGATCAGAAACTGCTGCTGGCTTTCTACCACTGCTCCGTGGAGAGCACCTTCACCTACTCCCTGAGTGTGTGGTATGCAGGCTCCACTGCTGAGGACAGGAAGGCTGTTCAGAGGACAATAAACACTGCCCAGAGGATTATTGGCTGCACCCTGCCATCCTTGAGGCCATCTCTAGAACCCGCTGCCTGAAGAGAACCGCTGCTATCCTCCGTGACCCCACCCACCCTGCCCACTGCCTGTTTGACCTATTGCCCTCAGGGCACCACTTCAGGTCAGGTAGTTAACCTATCACATACCACCAGACTTTCCAACAGCTTCTTCCCTTGGGCCATCAGAATATTCAACACAACAGCATCATTCAACCCCCCACATCCCCATCAGTAATGTGGACTAATCTGTTTTAAATCCTTTTAAATTGTTGTTTTAGCAGATCTGAATCACTGGTTGCACTTTCTTGTTGTTTGCTAAATGTTTTTAAATTGTTTTTAGTCCTCTATGGTTTTGACATTTATTATTATTTATTGTCTTGTGCACTGTTGATGGCGGACCATCTGTAATTTAATTGCCATGAGCAATTACAATGAAGTCTATTCTATTCTATTCTTCTATTCTAAACCAGCTTGTTGCCATGGTTACGCACCATAACAAATGCTCAAAAAGTGAAAAAATAGCAGTAAAAGTCCTCCAAGCTTCACAGCACCAGAAACAGAAAAGTAAAATGTAAAAAAAATACTCTTTTTCTTGAGAAACTAGAAGAAAAAATGTCCAAGAAAAGGCAAAACTTACATATAGTCAACAGAGCTACTCCAACATGCAGCCACCCAGAGCAGCGCAGTTCCGAAATCATTCACTGCCATTGACGACTAAAGTCGTCATTTGCATTTTTTTTTTACTGTGTGGTCCAGGGTATCCGCAGGTCCTTAAAAAGTCTTAACAAGTCTTAAATTAGCTTTTCCTAATTTAAGGCCTTAAAAGTCCTTAAAAATGACAAATAATCCTTAAATCCAGTTTCCAGAGGTCTTAAATTACCAACGACCCAATAAACAAGATTCTTTTATTTCTATAAAAACTTCGTGAATTTCTAGTTAGTGTTCAGCATTTTTTGTGTATGACGTTGGAGTAAGCGGAACCGTACGCAGTCAGTTGGTTGTGAAAGGGGGCTATTTTTCTAGATAAACACATTAGCTGGTTAAGCTAGTGGGAGCTTGCGCCATGGGGAAGTGCAAGTTTAATGGTAACTGGATGGCTAATCCCACGTTCGCGACGTGGTTAGCACCGGTTCCAGGCAATACCTGGAAATTATCGCTTAAATTTAATTTTTAAAATAGCTTAAATTTGGTCAAAGTGGCCTTAAAATAGGTCTTAAAAAGTCTTAAATTTGGCTCCCTTAAATCTGCAGATACCCTGGTGGTCATCGGAACGAGCCCCCGCACCATGAGAACAAACATCTCAGCTCTGAAGCCGATCTTCATCCGCATACGTCACACGTCACATAATCAGGAAGCAGAAAATCCATGTGTTAGGAGATTGTTTTGGGCCGTTCCTGTAAAAAAAAAGTGAGGCACAAACCGGAAAAGCATCTGCCGATCACAATTCGACAATGGATTATGAAAGAACGGATAACGCTCGAAACACGCAGATTATTCCCCATGTAAGATGAGTCTCCACTTTGTTTTGGTTGTTTTGGCGTCGACGTCATCCTAGCAAGCAACGTTCTGTGACTCTTAAAAAACTGTAAAAACGGCGAGAAACGCTGGCAGCGAAGGGCTTTTCCATTCAGGAAACGGCTGGCAGGGAATGAGTTAAGTCAAAAGCACAGTAAAAATCACAGCATTGGGTTTTTTAAAGTGATGGGTAAAAAACTGTCAGTTTTATATGGAAGAAGAAAATATTTTATATAGCGCACCTCAAAATTAAAATCACGAGGTGCTTCACAAGAACAATAAAATTAAAAATATAAAAAAAAGATTAAAAAATGGGAGAAAAACAGAACATTTTCTATTAAAACAATGTGAATGAAAGATTGTATAAAAATTGGTGGGGCGACGTCCCCAGCCTCCTTGGCTAAACTGACATCTATAATTGTTGTTCTTCCCTCTTCAATGGAAGAAGACCCGTCCTGTCAGTGGTGTTACGCCTGGCATCCGGATGCCGATTTCATCGTCAGGGAAATGTTTAGCACAAACATAAGTCCTATGGCAGCAATCCAAGTTTCAGGAGTTGTTTAACGGTCTAAAACATTGTGAAATGAAGGTTTTAGTTTAGTATTTTTAGACTTTGTGCAGAAATGAATGCTACTTCTGTCTGACCCATAGTTCACCTTGCACGGTAACAGGAAAAGGGCTTTTTGCCATCCTCTCTGTAGGTGTCATTTTTGTGACATAGGCGCGTTTTAATACAGTCACAACATCTGGGTGTTCACTTTTATTGACAGTGAGCAATAATTATGATGCTGCTGCATAATGTGTAATTATGTTTGTATAAAACTTTCTTGTGAAATTACAAATGTTCTGTGTACTCTTAAACGAGAGACACACCAGATTCAACAATGCATGGATGGACCATGTGGTTAGTTTATTGCACATTCTTTACTGGCTGTACTGCTATAACAGCCTGGCCAGCTGTCCGATACATGTGGATATATAGTCTGGCCACGACCCATAGACAGAGCTCAGTTGCGGGAAGAGTCTATGGTTGTCTTTCAAATGCTATTGGACAACAAACAATGTGATGTAGTCACCACTACGATTGTTGTACAACAGGTCAGTCTGCCATGCACTGTTGAAGAAGACACAAATACATCCTTTTTCTAACCTCTATCTGTCTTTGACTCAAAGAAAACCCAAGTCCGCATGGTCCAGAGTTGATGCCTAAGCTGTTTCAAACGAGCCGATGCCATCTTAGTAGTTCCGCTCTATCGCAGCATCCCGCCCTCCAAAACGATGATCGGCAAGACAAGATTGTTCTCGCCTGCTGAGGCGCCTATGGAGCGTGGCTAAACCAACCTGCAGAGCCAAATCCTTTTGCTCTTGCTACGCTCTGTCTAGATTTCTAGGCTACGGTTATAACAATCAGATGTACTGGTGTGGAAACAAGTCATTAAACACTCATCCCTGCAGCTTCTCCCAAAACATGAATCTCACTTCAACTCCAGACAGAAACCAGACAAACAGGAAATGATGAAAATAAATAAATTAATGAATAAGTAAACAAAGTTTAACATGAAGTCCCTCCCTGACAATTGAGGCTCGTTTCTGGCAGTGGCCTTGTCCTTACGTAACCCCCCCCACCCCCACCCAATAAACTCTCAGAAAGTGGTCCTTGAGCTGCGGCCAGCACTGGAAAGCAGAGCAGCTGAGAAAGCACCTTGTTACCCCAAGTGATTATAGTGGAGAACAGACCTCACCCACCACCCCGTTTCTTTCAGATAACAGCTTCGTTGTTGGACGCTGGAGCCTAACAAAGACGACCCTGTGCCTTTCCTCCTGCTCACCCCACTCTCTGTATCTGTTTCCTCTGTGGTCGGCCAACAGGCATCTCAAACCCAAAGATACCTGAACCCCTCCCTCTGCCTGGCCTGCCTTTCATCCCTCCATCCTCTGCTCTCTCCTCCATGTACATTATCCCGAGGACACATAGTTAACTGATTAGGGAAACTTAATATAGTGGGACTGAACTGATGGGATCAAAGAGACTGTAGATGTTACATTAGAGGGTAGAAATTACAACTGTGTTGAGCTTCCACAGAGAAATCTCACATCGTTGTTCTTTAATGTGACCTGCTGTTGTGTTGGTGGCGTCATAAAATCACCGACTGTCTGATGTTTTGGGTGATTACTGAACAAATGAAGCTAAAATATATAAATAAATTCAATCAAATGAGCTCAGTTAACGTTTTTTGGGTCGTCTCACTCCAACAGGATGGTGTTATCTCAGTGAAGGACATCGACCTGGTGATGTCAGAGGGGCTAGGAATGCGTTACGCCTTTATCGGTCCCATGGAAACAATGCATTTAAATGCACCTGAAGGTAAAGTTCCTTGTGTAAACTTCCAACTTAAACTCACACAGGAAGGTCATGCGTTTTTTTTTTTTTTTTACTTGTGTAAGAGCAAAACTTGTTGCCCGCATGTCCAATTTGAACCTTGCTGGGAAACATCTCCCAGCACAACATACATGTGCTGACCTCCACTGTGATGCTGCTGCTGTGTGTGTGCGTCACACTGAGAGTGAAACCTCAGGGAGATGGAGAATATCAAAGGGGAGTGTGAAACCCAGAGAGTAACCCTGACTGCTCACACACACACACACACACACACACACACACACACACACACACCGTACACTCTGGCTGAACAAAGCAGCCTTTTGATGGGTAGTTACTCACACAGTAATCCAAAACACACAGCCCTCATCATGGTCTTCCAACCAGATGCCAGCTCTACCTGTGGTGACAGTACTGAACCTTTTACTGAGTTTTTTAATCCAGGAAGCTGTAGTGTGATCATGTTCTCAAAAGACAGTTTCCACCTACCTCTGTTCTGTTCCGACCCCAGATCCTTCCAATCAGATAGAGAAGCACTCCGGCTCTCTGTCTGCAAACCTGAATGCTTCGGAAACCATTATCCCGCACAACAGAACATTGTTCTGGAGAAAAACAACAAACCACCTTAAGCTACTGTTTGCTGCCTCTTTGGGACTGTTTTTCAAACCAGTTAGACCAATTTCTGTAGCATAAAAACCAGATAAACACAAGACAAAAATACAGCTAACAATGTTGGCGCCAAGTGTGAGGAGGAACGAGCCCAGGGCATCTGCAGATGTGACACTTTCCTGCAGCGTGATAACTCCAGACCTTGAATTAAATACACAATCATAAATCAGCAAATTTATTAAAGTGGCTGAATTCAAATAAACACAATGTTTTTTTGTTTTTTGTTTTTAATCAAAAAAAATTTTTGTAAACACAAAGTTCTGACTTTTGCTGTCTTAATGAAGAGACATGGATATGTGCAAAACCCCAGTGAAACGATAAAGATAAGAAAAGACCCCTTTCCCATTCATGTGAGATGTTTAGTTGAATGCAAGTGGTACTTCTCACACTGTTGTGTCATGTGCAGCGAATCCTACTAAGATCAACGCAAACAGAAGGCCCCCATCCAGCAGGGTTTAAGGTTTCTCTGCTGCAACACACCTGATTTTAATCAGTGGGTGATTAACGGGCTTCTGCAGAGGTTCACGACCTGCTGAACAGGTAGTCTCACCACCAAATCAGAGGTTGGACACCACTGATTTAAAACAAAGCACCTGCCTCAATGAATTTTCTTCTCTCTTTTTGGGAGTTACGTCTTCAAACACACAGCTCTTAACCTTCTTCCTCACTAGAATGTAAACAACCCACATGGCTGGCCCCTCCCAATGACCATTTCTGCCTGCTCATTGTCATTTATAACAGGAGATCTTACAGCTCTACAGATCAGATTGTGACATTTTATCTGTAATCTCTGTTATTGCAGAGTTATTTTAAAGGGATATTCAACCCCTAAATGAAATTTAGCCTGTTGGCATATTCCTCAGAGTTAGATAAGATGGGCTGTAGCTGCCTCTGGCATGATAAAAAGGACAGAGAGCCTCGACGGGTGCATAAACTTTATTGTTGTCTCCTTTCTTTTTGTGATTCAACCTTAACTCTCACCCACCCTAACCTAAACCCAACAATGTACAAAAACACAATTATGTACATACACAAATCAACACCTGAATACAAATCTTAATAAGTAATGATTATAAAATATCAAAAACAAGCACGCCTTGTCTGCTGGCCAAGGGTGCTAATCAATGATAGCAGTTCTACATACGGCAGCCATTCTGCTGACTACACAGCAAAACAAACCAAGTCAGCACTACAGCATCAAAACAAATCTCAACACGATTAAAAATACTAAAGATTGTGAGAAAAGCCCGGAGCCCCCAGGGAAAAAATATGTTTTTTAGTACCTGTTCAACAAGTGGTGTGGTTATTAACTTACACACTGTTGCTCGCCCCCAACTCCGGGAGCATCGGAACGGCAACAGCCTTGCCAGTTCGGAGCAGCTTATGGACTGTGTCAATTTGACGATTAGTGGAGGGGGAGTCATAATCTTTAAATAAATAAAAGAAAACACTTTGTTTTGTGGGTTTCATTTTTTTTCTTTTGGTTGTGCTCTGCTTTCACTGGCCAATACTATATCACTGTTAAATATGTTTATATGCTCAATTTTTTTGGGTGGGGCAACTTTATGATATTAGTTATTACTATTATTAGTGCCCCGCTTGTTTTCACCTGTGTGTGAACAAACATGGCTTCGGCCGCAGCTGAGCGACAACGAGGTTTTCGTTATGAAGAGAACGCAGGGTTTCCTTAGCGCGCGGCGCTAACAACTTAGCGACGTGACATGTCTCGGAGAAAGCGTAAAAACACGTTGGACGCTTCTTCTGAAGCAGGAAAATAACACTTCTTCTTAAGCAGAGCACGACGTCGCCTCGGCTCGTTCACCCTCTGCCGAGCCGGTGTCGGTACAGAATCTGCTCGGGTTCAAGATCGGCTCGGGGTCCTTCGACTGCCGATGACGTCAAAGTACGGCAAACCGACTCGGACAAAATATACTACACCTCTATACTGTTGGAAAGAATTTAGCACTTTCGTTATTAAAATAACGTTTCTTAAGACGTAAGTTTGTGTTTATAATGGTATTAGTAAAATAAAACACTATATCTTATTCATAATGTTGAACTCCTCTTTGAGCACATCCCTTGAAGAATCATAGGTATTAGCAACACCTGTGAAATTGTATTTGCAGGAAAGAAGTGTGTCCCGTTTATTTAAGTATTTTGTGTTTAGAGTTTTTGACGTCTTGTCATAGACTGTAGCTGCTAGCCAAACCTCTGGAGTTAAAAGTTTTCTGGCTTTACTAAAAAACCTGTCTGTATTTATTTGATTGATGGTATTTTTACTTTCTTTTAGACTCCAAATGTAATCATTTGGCACGTTTGTAATTCATTATTTGCAATAATGTAATCGGCGATATTAGCATTAGCATTCCTATGGGTTTTTCCATGTATATTAGCATTGCGCTAACCACTCGCTGCCAAATTGCAGCCTTTGAGATTAGAAAATCTCCTGGCTTTACTAAAATACCTGTCTGTACTAATTTGATTGATGGTATTTTTACTTTCTATAAGACTCCAAATGTAATCATTTGGCACGTTTCTAAATCATAATTTGTAATAATGTAATCGGCGATATTAGCATTAGCATTCCTATGGGTTTTTCCATGTATATTAGCATTGCGCTAACCACTCGCTGCCAAATTGAAGCCTTTGAGATTAGAAAATCTCCTTTTGTCTCATCGCAATTTAATTGCACATGCAGTTAATCGTTCAGCCCTAATATACATGCAGCTCTATGCTACAAGCGTATTTTCAAAGAGGTAATGATGGATTTCTTTGTAAAAGTTGTCCATCTTTCCATTAGAAAGATTTGCCTGGACCAACGTTTTTTTTTTTTTTTTTTTTTTTTTTTTGCAGAAAAGCATATTTACATTACAAATAAGGCGAACATGCCAATGTATTCAGATGAGAATTGAACAGTCAGTGAAAAGGGGGAGGACAAAAACAAACAACAAAAAAAAAAACAACACAAAAACAATGCAAGGGACCACTACACAGTTCCAGGAAGTCTACAAAAAAGTCTATACATATCTTCATAGCTGTTATTATTGATACATTTAAGGGATCTTAGATACAATCTAAAATCATGTACAAATGCATTGAACACAGGGGGTGATTTCAGTATTTTTTGTTTATGTATGAAGAATTTTGCCAGACAGAGAAGTAGATTGTAGCAGAGTTCTTGGTTGTTTGTTTGAAGGAGAGTTCCAAAGGTGACGACATCTCTTGAAATGGGACATGGGATTCCAATCTGAGGTTGAATCCAGTTTTCAAAACAGTTCCAAAACGTCCGTGTCTTGTTGCATTCAAAGAAAATATGATCAGTTGTTTCAACATCCTTCCCACAAAAGGAACATGAATTATCATCAATGTTAAAACGTTTTCTGAGCAGATCCTTTGAGGGATAGACATTGTTTAGAATTTTAAAATGCGTTTCTTTGACTTTAGGTTGAACAGGAAGTTTTAAATAAAGAGTCCTTAGTTTAATAATGGAGCTTTTACCAAATTTGTAAATTATGTTGTTCTTGTTGACTTTACAAGGGTATAGTTGATCAGTAAAACACCGTCTAATAAATTGGTTGGTACACTTTTTATCCGTAAGGGGAATACCTTGGATGGAGATAGAACCATACTGTGGATTTATAGGTTGGTGTTGAATAATGTTTCTGTACTGGAAGACCACCTCTTTAGGAAGTGCTATTAATAATTTTATAAAATCAGATTTAGGAGGGCTAAAGTTATATTTAAGACAAAATTCATCGTACCCTAGTAGTTCACCATTATCTTTCATCAAGTGTACAACAGACCAAATTTTCCTATTCATCCAATCTTCATAAAATAGTGACCTATTACGGCATAATACATATCTATTGTTCCAAATTATAGAAGAGTGAGGGGAATAATTATGTACATACAACAACTTCCAATACATTAGTACTTGTTTGTGGAACTCTGATAATTTTGTGGGCAGTTTGTTTATATCAAAATCTGATAACAGTAAAATTTTTAGACCACCCATTTTGTTAAATATATGACTGGGGATAGAATACCAGAAAGCGTTCGGATTCTTGAGCCAAGATTTTAGCCAATTAATTTTGAGTGTTCCGTTAAGGCAATTGAAATCTATTACTTTTAAGCCTCCATCTTTAATTTCTTTGACCATTTCATCTTTCTTTATATAGTGTGGCTTATTTCTCCAAATGAAGTTAAAATTGATGGTGTTAATCTTTTTAATTAGGTTGTTTGAAATTGCAGTACTGCAGGTTGGATAAACTAATCGAGATATACTCTCCATTTTGGTTAAATAAATGCGCCCTAATATGGAGAGATCCCTCTGAAGCCAAATATTTAGTTTGGCTTTAATTTCATTAAGTTTATTTGTTATGTTTGTCCTTAGGTTAAATTGTTGGTCTTTAGAAATATATGTTCCTAGATATTTAATTTC
The DNA here is from genome assembly GCF_043380555.1 of Nothobranchius furzeri. Taxonomy (NCBI): domain Eukaryota; kingdom Metazoa; phylum Chordata; class Actinopteri; order Cyprinodontiformes; family Nothobranchiidae; genus Nothobranchius; species Nothobranchius furzeri. Next base: position 33,146,008 of record NC_091754.1, on the reverse strand, counting down.
AGATTTGATGGGAATGTTACAAATTTCTTTTAGAGGGGAGTCATGAATAGCCAATAGTTCACATTTTTTCAAATTTAGCTTAAGTCCACATGCTGCAGAGAATAGCTTTATTTTATCAATAGCAATAGGAATTTGTTTATAATCTTTTAAGAAAAGCGTGGTGTCATCCGCTAATTGACTTATGATCAACTCTGTGCCAAGGACATTTAACTTTTTTAGATCCACACAGTTTTTTAAGTAGATTGCTAACATTTCACTAACTAATATGAAAAGGCAAGGAGAAATTGGGCAGCCTTGTGGTATGCCCACAGAGACATTGAACCTGGGGGTGGAACCTCTGGGTAATGAAACACAGCTGCTAATATTCCGATACAAACCTCTGATGAGATTAGTAAACTTAACGCCAAAGCCAAGATGTTCTAGAACTGAGAAGATAAATTGGTGTTCCACTGAATCAAATGCTTTATAGAAATCTAAAAATAATATGAAACCGTCATCATTTATCATATCACTATATTCAATAATATCCATTACCAATCTTATATTGTTGTGAATAGATCTTCCTTTTAAAAATCCTGACTGTGTTTCCGAAACAATATCTGAAATTCCAGATTGAACACGTATCTTGAAAATGTAAGTCAGAAGTTTATAATCTGTATTTCTTAGGGTAATTGGTCTTCTGTTTTCGATAATCCTATGGTCTTTATCTGCTTTTGGAATTGATATTATTACACCATGTCGCATTGTAGGAGGGAGATCGCAGGATTCAAAAATCTCTGAGAAAACACCAAACAGTAAATCTTTTATTTCTTCCCAGAAATGATGGTAGAAGTTGGCTGTAAGTCCATCTGGACCGGGAGCTTTGTTCAGGGATAGTCGCTTCACAGCTTTATCCAGCTCTAAGCTTGTTATATTGTCATCACATAAAAGTCTGAAGTCATCATTGATTTTAGGAATATGCATTTCAATACTGTTCAGGAAGTTATTACAATTTTCTTCAGAGAATTTTGAGGAGTACAAATTGTCATAAAATTTAAGAATTTCCTTTGAAATTATCTCGTCATCTGTAATTTCTATATTATTTATCAATATTGATTTTATACTGTTCTGTTTTTGTCTCCTTTTTTCCAGATTACAGAAGTATGCATTATTCTTTTCACCCTCCTCAATCCACTTTGCCCTAGACCTAATAAATGCACCTTTTGCTTTTTGAGTATACATTTCATCTAAAGTGGATTGAAGATTCCGAATCTTTTGTTTGTCATCCTCCGTAGGGCTAGAATTGCTGCAGTAAAAATTCAGTTCTTTAACAAGATCTATCTCTTTCTTCTGAGATTCTCTTAAAATTGTTTTGCTAAATGAGATTGAAAATTGTCTAACTTTATATTTGAAAAATTCCCATTTCCTTACTGAAGTGTCTAGTTCTTCTGACGTAATAACACCTGACAGAATAGATCTTATCCCGTCACAATAAGAATCATAATTTAGTAGAGTGGAGTTCAATTTCCAATATTTAGTTGTCCCCCGAGTGGAAACCTTTGGTTTTAATTGTAGATAAATAAGACAGTGATCTGTCAGAGGTGCAGCGGAGATATCAGTATTGATCTCATATGATAGTAAATCATTAGCCACAAGCCAGTGGTCAATTCTGGATTTATAATTTGTGTTGAACCATGTGAATCTAATTGTATTTGGGTTAAGATGACGCCAAGCATCCACTAAATTCTGTTCATAGCAAAAGTTATTAAGGATGGAGTTTGGGTGACTTGAGGAATATTTAGAGGGCCATTTATCCAAAAAATCATCCTGAACCATATTAATGTCTCCCCCAACAATGACATTGTTGGTGGAGTATGATACTTTAAGATGCTCAAGCTGTGAGGCTATTACTTCTAACAGTAGTTTATTTTGGTGTATAGTATTGTACCCATACAGATTTGTTAAAATAAATTTTGCATTATCAATATCAATAACAAGGATTAACCAGTGACCATGTTCATCTTTGTGTTGAGCGATAACTTGGCCCTGGAAGTTTTTTAGTAAAACAGCGACCCCTGCTGACCTCGAAGTTCCGTGGCAGAAGTAAGCTCCGTCGCCCCACTGTTTAGACCAAAAAGTGTTGTCCTCAGGCTTGGAGTGAGTTTCTTGTAGTAATACTATATTAGCATTTTTCCCTTTGCAAAACAGGAAAAGACTTTTCCTTTTAGTTATGTTTCTTAATCCCCTTGCATTAATTGAAATTAAAGAAAGGTTGCTTTTCAAAAACATGTAACACAAATAACAGAACAAATTATGTGCGTGTTACCTTAGAAGAACGTAACAAGTAGCAGAACCCTGAGATAGAAATGAACATTTTAGCTCACATATATGGATTTAAAACCCATTTCCAGTGCTAATTAAGGAGTTATCTTTTGACCGTTGATGTATGCATGACGACCCCTGTAGATCGCCTTCAGCCCCGCCTTGCGTGCTTGCTCCACCTTTGGCCATACGGCCAGCCGTGCCTCTCTCTCTTCCTTGGTGAGATCCTCAGCAAATTTGATGTTCAGCTCCCTGCAGATCGGGTGGCCCTTGGTGGCACGCCAGAGTTCCTCCTTGTAGGTTCTCAGCGAGAATTGTAGGATGATCTGTCGGGGACGGCCGTTGAGGGGGGTACCGAGGCGGTGGACGGTGTCCAGGATCAGTTCCACTTTTTCAGCCCAGTGTGGCAGAATCTTTATTAAAACGCCAGCTACCTTTTTTCGTGTGTCTTCATCCTTTTCTTCTTTAAGATCGTTGAGTCGCAGATTCCATCGTCGCTTGTAAGACTCTTGGTCTTCCGTCATTTTTTCAACACGGAGCAATTTGGCTGTCAGATCTAGATTTGTAGCCTTTAACAATTTAATCTCTTCAGTCAATCCTTTGTTCTTTTCTTTGAGATCTTTTATTTCACCGCTGTTGAAGTCAACCGCTTTCACAATGCTGGCAATGGTGAGAGTGTTTTGTTTTAAATCGCCTCGGAGCTCTTCAATTGAATTTTTGAGACTTTCAACTGCAGCCAAAATGACACTTGCTTCAGCGCTGATAGCAGCCTCTTCATGTCCTCTTTGTTTTTTTAAGGGCAGTGCAGCTTTACCTGGTGAAGTTAAGAGATTCTTGGTCCCCCTCAAATTGGTCTCTATAGCCTCTTGGCACGCATAGTCGTGGGGTAGCAAGGCTTTGATAGCTTTACCGTTAGCTTTGCTGTTAGCCATTCTTCAGCATGCAACCGGAGTAACTTCCAAAGTTTTCCAATGACGGTCAAAGGCGCGTTTGAGAGTAATTATTGCTTAGGAAATAGGTATTAGGTAGTTTTGTGAGTTACATAGAGCTACATCTGCTATAAATTCAGGGTTAGCTACTCAGAGCACGCTACTTCTCGGCTACCCGCTCCACCATCTTCCCTCTCGCTCCCCCGGGTGCTTTTGCCTGGACCAACGTAACATGATAACAACGTAACGTGATTACGTAATTCCGTAAGGTTCATGTTCAGCCAATCAACTACTTAGACGTCATCGGCAGTCGACGGACCCCGAGCCGATCTTGCACCCGAGCAGATCCTGTACCGACACCGGACTGAGCTCGGTCACTGGGTCGTTGGAGCTGCCCCGTGACTGCCTGATGGAAAACCAGCGGGTTTCATCAGACTCGTAAAGTTTCTTGTTTTTGCTGGGGACCCCCTGTATTTTACCGCTCCCTCCTGCAGTCTTCCCCTTTTACAATTTAAAATGGTTCTGTAAATCCGTGTATCAATAGAAACAATCTCTGCCTCTGCCAGCTGCAGTAAATGTAGTTTCCAAATAATAAGAGGTGCATTCATCTGTGTATCTCCTTTGATCCGCATTAGTGATATTTTCAGCACCAGAACAGTGAAGCAAAGAAAGATTCCTGAGTTTGTTAGTAATTTTATTTATTAGTTGCATCTAACCTGTTCTATTTTTCTCTGAAATGAGATCAAATCAGTGCTTCTATGGGTTGGCTCCAATCTGCACTGGAAAATTTTACTTTATTTAGAGACTTGTTGCAGAAAATATTCAGAATGCGCAGTTATTTGCTACCACAAGCGATCTCTGGTCCAGCCGCACATCAGAGCCGTATTTGAGCTTAACTATCCACTACATGAGCAACTGGGAGCTACATAGTATTTTGAACAAGTTAATGTTTGCACAATATGTTTGCAATTGGCATGTTTGCGCTTTAAATCTGTTTACGATTTTAATTTATGTTAAGTTACTTGAAAAACGAGATAAACTGAGTTTTGTAATTGTTTCTCTCAGGGCTTTTATCGTCTCTGGTGTGAGTTTAAAATATAAGTGTGTTAGCACTGAGTTGATTATATTATATGAATAAATGTTTATTTATTCAATGTTTCTCTTCTTTAATACGCAATTGAAGTTATGCTATTCATGGATAAAAAATCGTGATAAAATCTAAATCGTGATAAAATATTGGAAAAATCATGATATTCTATTTTTGCCATATCGCCCAGCCCTATCTTGGGGTCATTCTAGACCCAACATTATCCTTCAAGAGTCACATAAATAAAGTGTCCCAGGTACTTAAATTTAATAATCGAAATGTTATTCATATACGTAATAATCTAAATATGAATGTTGCAAAAACTTATTTTTACTCAATGATCATCTCTCATATGGACTATTGTTTGACATCCTGGTCACTTGCTTGTCCAACAACACTTAAAACTATTGAAAACATTTATAAAAGAAGTTTAAAATTACTTGACAAAAACCGACTTCCCACCACCACTGTCATGTTAAAAAAACATAAATTACTGAACTTCAATAACTTAATGAAACTTAAAAGAGTCTGTTTAATATATAAAGTCTTACACTCCCTTGCTCCACCACCACTAAAGCAGTTCATTAGGAATAAAGAAAGCTCAAACAGGACTACACGAGCTACAATTCGAGGAGAATTGTTTATACCACATAGACGGACAGCATTTGGGCAGAACGTCCTCTCTGTCAAGGGTGGCCATCTGTGGAACAGTCTTCCTCAACCCATTAGAGAATGCTCGACTTTCAATTTGTTTAAGGCAAAGGATAAAAACTGGTTATGGACAAATCAAGTGTGTGATCATGTATGAGTTGTATAGTTTTAATGTTTTATTTGTGAATAGAATGGTGTGTGTGTGTGTGTGTGTGTGTGTGTGTGTGTGTGTGTGTGTGTGTGTGTGTGTGTGTGTGTGTGTGTGTGTGTGTGTGTGTGTGTAAGTTTGTTGATGGAGTTTTTATTATGAATGAATGATGAATTTTTATGAATTATGTCTTTTTATGTCTAGGGACAACAGATGGAAATTAGCCTTTGGCTATAATCTGGCATGTTTACATTCATGTAATCTGCTTTCACATTTATGTTCATTAACACGCACTGTCCTAAATAAATAAATAAACCCCAGCACCCACGTCCTGACCCATCCACCTCCACCACAAAAGACCTCATGGGGTCCAGGTGTTGGAGGATAGGAGCCATGAAGAAGCAATGCATAAGAGAGTGGAATGCTGGAACGACATCTGGAGGGAGCTTGAAAGGGTGTGATTGGTTCTGGGATTAGGTCATTTTAAAATTCGCATAACTCTGCCTTATAGCTTAGACCCCAATTATAAGGCTAACCCACATTTTAAAATTATTTTCAATAAAAAAAAAACTTGTATTATATTTGGGTCAAAATGGTAAGTAGCAGCTATCAAACAAATAGAGGTGTGTGGGCAATGGGCTGGTTCAAAATGACTGATGGGCCAGTTCTGGCCCTTGGGCCGCTTAATGAATAGGGCTGGCATAGCATAAACAATATAAGTGAATGGTAACAGCTAAAAATCTGTGTGAAAAAGCCGTGACTCTAGCCTAGTGAACTAGACCAAATTCTTGCTTTGCAAAGTTTGGTCTAGGAATGCGCCACTGGAACCTCTGCAGCCCCCAACAGCATTCTGGCTGGCCAATCACAGCTCTCTAGAGGGGTTTCAAACACATAAAGAGCTGTGATTGGTCCATAATGGTGGGCCAATCATAGTGCTCTATCTGCTTAGTGAACAAATCACAGAGCTTTATCAGCTTTGTGGGCCAATCAGGGCACTCTATATGCCTGGTGGGTGGGATGATGCAACAGAGTGAAACAAGAGTATGTCACATTCATTGTCCAGTAGCATGCGGAGATCATTTGAAAGACAACGGTAGAACCCTCCCCACAACCGAGAGCCGTCAATGGAGCGTTGCCAGACTAAATAATATATTTATTTAGTCTGGCTTGCCAGGCTACCATGACTCAGTATTGATCCTAATTTTTGGGTGACGGTCAGCAATCATATGGACTGCAAATGAAAATACAAGTGAACATGAAGGAATTACATTATTACAAGCACCACTGTGAGGACATCACGCAGCGGCCCTCAAAGATACCTACCTCCGTAAACACAAGTACACGACCTCCAGCGAATTCCATCAAATGTGGAATGAAGAAGACATTGGCTTGCTGCCCTGGCAATTCCTCCAACAATACCCGTGGAGAAAATGAAAAGAATCCACTGAATCTGTCTGATTGAAGGGAGTCCTGATGATTTGTTACCAGGCATTAGCATTATCTTACCATCAAACAGCAGAGATATTATTATTAAATATGTGAAACATGTTTGTTCTTTTGGTCATACCTGTGTTTACACCCCCAGGTTTGGAAGATTATATAAAGCGATACGGGGAGGGGTTAAGCAGGGTTCTGGCTTCCTTTGGACCCACACCAGACTTCCTGGCTGATTCTTCCAGGAGCATCTATAAGGTAACAAAGTAACCTGGGTTAGCGATCATACCTGTTGAACTTTTACACATTTTGACACCTAAGCAACTTTTCAGTTCTCTTTGATGATACTCTGAATATTGTTGCAGTTCTGGAAAACATACAGTATCTAATTGAATCGAGGCTCAGCTGTAGAAGTCAAGTCCAGTACTCGAACTTCTGAGGCTGCTAGACCGGGACCTGGTTGACGCTCTGTGTTGATCCGATGTTGACTGATTTGATTACGTAAAAAACAGCCTTAAGCGTGGAATTGTTATGATAATGCTTGTTTAATGTTGATTGCATTCCAGGTGAATGATAGGAGTAATTGCTAACTTTCCCATTCAAACGTCTTCACGCCACAGCGGTCAAAAACCTGTTTGCCCTTCCGGAATAGTGCCTGACACCAACAATGACATCACTACCTTTATTCCGACCAGTAACAATGACACGCCCACATATCAATTAAGACATCGAGACCAAAGAAAAGGAAACAACATATTTGGCTCCTACACACCGGCCCCTAATTGTTATTGTCAATAACAATTTAAACTAAATAGAGTAGGAGCAACCATAATGATCAGGTCGATTTATACCCCATTAACAAGGCAAAGTTTTGTCACTGGCCTATCCAAAACATTGGTTTTTGTTTGCAACCTGACTGAACGTACCAATCCATTCTTATCTGGAAAGGTTTTCAGAACTCTCCCAAGTGGCCAAGAGCCATGTGGAGCGGAAGGATCCATAATCACAACCACATCTCCAGGGACCAAACTCTTTCTTCTTGCATTCCATTTTTGTCTCTCTTGGAGTAAAGGTAAGTATTCATGGATCCATCTTTTCCAAAAAATGTCAGCAAGATACTGTACTTGCTTCCAACGTCTTCTCATGTATTGATCTTTAGGTTCAAACACGCCTGGTGGAAAAGCGGGTTTACGCTTTAAAAGAAGAAGATGATTAGGTGTTAGAGGTTCAAGATTGTTGGGATCGTCTGAGAGTTTTGTGATTGGTCGATCATTCAAAATGGCTTCTACTTCACAAAATGTTGTATGAAGTCCATCATCATCCAACCGTTGTTGATGTAGTACTGAGTTGAGAACCTTTCTCACTGAACGGATCATGCGTTCCCACACACCACCATGATGTGAGCCTGTTGGTGGGTTAAAACTCCAGTGTACCTCAACCTGTGACAAGGCTCCTTGAATCTTGTCCTGATCCAATGCTGCCAAGGCTTCCTTCAGTTCTCTTCGTGCACCAACAAAGTTGGTGCCATTATCAGATGTCAAATGTGTCACCTGTCCTCTTCTGCTGATAAAATTTCCTGAGGACAAAGAAAGAATCTCCTTGCTGAATCTTTGGTGCTGACAATAACGAATTATTGCAAGTTCTGATTCCATCAAATCATCCAATGTCAAAGCACCTCTTTTTGTAACCATTTGACTGATGGTCTGCTTTGACTGATCCTGTGGCTGCTTTTTTGAACGACTTCGGGCCAGCAACATGACTTTCAATCTCAAAAACCAAGCAACTGTTATTTTGAGCTTCTTCCAGTCAGAGAAGTACAAGATGAGCTGGTCTGTAGGACTATTGTCATGACCTATATTAATGGTGTTCACTGTTGCCTCCTTCTTCACTTCTTGATCATTACAATCCAGTGATGTGTCCAAAACTGGTTCGGGCCACTCTTCTGGGTGTCTCCAAAGAAACGGAGGTCCTTTCAACCAGTTGTTCTTTTCCAAGAAATCTGAGACTTTCATTCCTCTTGACGCACCATCAGCTGGATTGTCTTTAGAGCTGACATGTCTCCATTGTGAAGGTTCTGACACTTCTCTGATGGTTGAAATTCTGTTGGCCACGAATGTGTGAAAGCGTTTGTCCTCATTGTTCAGATATTTTAGTACCGAAGTACTATCGGTCCAAAAAACTGAAGCTTCCAGTTGAAAATTGAGCTCCATCTTCAGCAAAGTGTCCATTCTGGCAGCTAAAACAGCTGCTGTCAGTTCCAACCTTGGAATAGTAACAGCTTTTAATGGTGTTACTCTGACTTTGCTAAGCAGAAAGGTAACCTGAATGTCGTCCTCTGGATTCAACATCCGAATGTAGGTTACAGTTCCGTATCCTCGTTCACTTGCATCAGCAAAGTGGTGTAACTGTGCAAGTTTGATTTTCCCAAACTTCACTGGCTTGATGCATCTATTTACATTAAATGCAGTCAGTTGTTTGGTTTTCAAGAGTTTTTTCTTCAAAACTTGCATCCTTTGTTTGACTACTGCAAGATTGTTTGGTACTTCTTTGTCTTTAAAGGGCAACTTTAAACAATATTGTTTCCCTTGCAACACTGCTGAACGATCCATGCTTTCCATAAACTGGAGATCTTCTTGGGACATTTCACTTCCCTCCACGACTTTCTCGTTGAACTCATGCTTATATTGGTTTGCCAACATTTCTTCCAATTTGCACACAGAAATTCTGTTCACTGCGGCTGTGAGAGGATCATCTTTTAAGATATCACTGTTACCATTCAGTGTACCACTAACCACCCATCCTAATACTGTCTTAATAGCATACGGACCATTTCCACAACTATTAATAACTTCCCAGGGTTCCAGCAGTTTAGACGCATTGGTTCCAATCAGCAAGTCCACATCCGCTGTTATGGTTGCAAAATTGACCTTTGATAAATATGGCCATTTTGTCAGTTCTTCCTTTGTCATCATGTTATCAACAGTGACAGGCATTTTCACTTGTGTGAGGACTTCAGGAAGACTGTAGAAGTCATCACTGTGTAGGCCAGATACCTCCAAACCATTCAGTAAGTGTGTTGGCAAAACTGTTTTTTGCCCCATTGTGCTCAACAGGAAGCTGGTTTTCCGACCAGCAACATTCAACCTTTGCATCAGCTGCTCAGTACAAAATGTGGCTGAGCTTCCAGGATCCAAAAATGCATAGGTGTGTATTATTTGATTTCCCTTGGTGCTTTTAACCTTTACTGGTAAGATAGACAGCACACACTTTTCATTACCGGCCCCTGTATGTCCACATGTTTTGGGTGAAATTAACTGGTTGGAAGTATCCACTGTTTCAACCGGTGTTTCTCTTTTTATATGAACCACAGTAGGATGGAGGTGTCCACAAACTTTGCATTTTAGACGGGCCTTACAATCCCGGCTCAGGTGCCCTGTACACAAACATGCAAAACAAATCCCCTTTTCCATCAGAAATGAGAGCTTTTCTTTGTGCCTTTTTTCTTTAAATTTCTTGCATCCCTCCAATGGATGTATGTGAGCACAATAAAAACACTCATCGGATGCTGGCTCTTTATTTCCTTTTGATACCTCCATTGAAGTTACTGTGGTGGCAACAACATTTCCTTTTACTCTGTTGCTGGATGGTATTCTGAAACTGGTAACAGCCTTTGTCCCAATGACACCAGAGATTGGGTCATGCATTTCACCAAACAATGGATCTGACAAAATCTTGACACGACGTTCAATGAACAGGACCAAATCGTTAAAACATGCTGGACGTCCGGTTGATTCCATTATTTCATAAGCACTGGTCCTCCATTGCTCCTTTAACTTAAAGGGTAGCTTTGCAATAATGGCTCTCATATGTACGGGCATGTCCAACTCCTGCATGTGTTGCAGATCTTCCATGGCATTACTGCATCCTCTTAAAAACAAGGAATAGGCTTGTAGTGCTTTCAGATCTTCTGATTTCATGGGTTGCCAGGAAAAAGCCTTTTCCATGTAAGCACTTGAAATCGTATATTGATTTCCAAAATGTTTCTGTAACAACTCCTTTGCCATTGTATAGCCACGCTCCGGAGCCATGTGCTGACAACTGCGTACCACCTCACGTGGTTGTCCTCTTGTAAATTGCTCAAGATAATACAAGCAATCAGCTTTTCCTGTCTTTTTCTCCACTCCTTGTTCAAAGGCTTTTATGAAGGCTCTGTATTGAAGAGGGTCACCTTCAAATATAGGAATATTCCTTGGTGGTAATGAGGTCAACTGTTGCTGCTGTAACAATGCTGCTGATATTTCATTTTGTCTATGCATGACATTCAGTATATTTTCAGAAACGTCTTTATTGCTTTGTGGCTGCTGTATTGGTTGAACAGTTAAAGGATGAGCCAAAAGATGAGATGTTTCTGGAATATTGTCCTCTTCCTGGTGACGAAGCAGATATTTTGAGGAATCCTCAATCCATTGCCTTGTTTTTGTAGGTTGCACATCTTTTAATAGCTGCCTTGCACTTGTTTGAGTTGTTTTCAATGCTCCAGGTTGATATTCCTTTGCCAGTGGATTTAAAACATCATGAGCCTTTTTCCCTTTTTCCCTTTCAAAATAAGAGTTCATGCCATTGCTCGATCCTTGTGAAGAACCTTTTCTTCCAAAAGTTTGCAACACAGCCAGTTTTGCATCAAATGCAGCAATTTCTGTTTCCAGTTCCAGCTGTTCCTTTTTCCTCTTCAACATCAATTCTTCCTCCTCCAATGCATGTTTTTTCTTTAATTCTGCAGCACGAGCCAGAAGTGCTGCTTTGTCTGCCTGAGCCATGACAGCTGCCACTGATGTGCTGCTGGATTTATTACTACGACCACTTTTGTGACTTGAATATTTACTGATATTTGAAACACTGTCATTAGGGTTTATATCATCAACAACCTTGTCATTTTTATCACCATCATCATTTGAAACCCACACCTTAGTGTTCTCAACACACTCATCAATAGGAAGCATTTTTGCTTTAAACCATATTTCATGTTTTTCTTTTTCATCAACCGGCAATAAACCCATCAAATCATTATGCAAACCTTTTACCTTAACATACAGCGCAAGCATGTCTTCCAAAGCATTTTTTACCATTGATTTTTCATTTTTCTGCATCAAACTTTGTATTGACTTCATTAATACTGCTGCTTTGTTTAATATTGCTTTTCTACCTGATTGCAACCTGTCCAACTCATTAACAAGTGCCTTCTCAGTGAGCTTTACCACTCTTTTTACTGCTACCGTTTTAGCACAGTCCGACAGGCTACTTGCAATAGATTGCACGTTAGTCCCGTGATTCATTATCTCCGACTTTGCTTCCTCGGTTTCCATGACAACCCCCCCCCAGGTTCGCAGCGAAGATGAAAACTTGTACAAAGTTGTAGCTCCCTTAATTCGGTTACCAATGCATTGGATTTTTGTTTTTCTTTTGTGTGCACACAATTTAAATGGCCATGCTCAGCGTAGCGCTACGCATACCTCTTTGATGGGCGCCGTGACGACTTGTGGCTGCGGTGATCCTCAGCTTGATCCGACGCCTTGATTTCCTCCTCCAAACAAACAGGAAACGCCCTTCAGACCCGCAGTGATCCAACGCACATCCAATTGCTCCACTTGTCACACAGCTCCCTTTCGACCAGCGACAACAGCGTCCAACGACGTCCACTAATCCCACGGGAGGTTTTTGACTAAATGTAGAAGTCAAGTCCAGTACTCGAACTTCTGAGGCTGCTAGACCGGGACCTGGTTGACGCTCTGTGTTGATCCGATGTTGACTGATTTGATTACGTAAAAAACAGCCTTAAGCGTGGAATTGTTATGATAATGCTTGTTTAATGTTGATTGCATTCCAGGTGAATGATAGGAGTAATTGCTAACTTTCCCATTCAAACGTCTTCACGCCACAGCGGTCAAAAACCTGTTTGCCCTTCCGGAATAGTGCCTGACACCAACAATGACATCACTACCTTTATTCCGACCAGTAACAATGACACGCCCACATATCAATTAAGACATCGAGACCAAAGAAAAGGAAACAACATATTTGGCTCCTACATCAGCCTTAGAAGTAAGGTGAGGACCTCAGCTGAGGCGGTTCAGATCTCTGATTAGGATATCACATTTACCCCTCTAATTCAATTCAAGTTTATTTATACAGCGCCAAATCACGACAAGAGTCGTCTCAAGGCACTTCAAATAGTAAACATTCCAATACAGGTCAGTTCATTAAGCCAATCAGAAAAAAGTTTCCTATACAAAAGGAACCCAGCAAATTGCATCGATTCACTGACTAGTGTCAGTGTCTTTACAGCAATCCTCATACTAAGTAAGCATTTAGCGACAGTGAAGAGGAAAACTCCCTTTTAACAGGAAGAAACCTCCAGAGGATCCTGGCTCAGCATAAGCAGCCATCCACCACAACTCACTGGGGATCGAGAAGACAGAGCAGACACACGCACACACACACACACACACACACACACACACACACACACACACACACACACACACACACACATATACCAAGTAGTGTTTCTATGGTTACATTGTGATTTCTTAGTAAATATTTTATTTGGTTCGCGGCCGAGTGTGAAGCGGCTGGGATGAGAATCAGCACCTCCAAATCTGAGACCATGGTTCTCGACCGGGAAAGGGGGGCTTGCCAACTCTGGGTTGGGAGAGAGGTCCTACCTCAGGTGGAGAAGTTTAAGTATCTTGGGGTCTTGTTCATGAGTGAGGGTAGGAGGGATTGGGAGATCGACAGGCGGATTGGTTTGGCGTCCGCAGTGATGCGGACGCTGAGCCGATCTGTCGTGGTGAAGAGGGAGCTGAGCCAGAAAGCCAGGCTCTCGATTTACCGGTCGATCTACGTCCCAATCCTCACCTATGGTCATGAGCTTTGGGTAATGACCGAAAGAACGAGATCACGGATACAAGCGGCCGAAATGAGTTTCCTCCGTAGGGTAGCCGGGCTCAGCCTTAGAGATAGGGTGAGGAGCTCGGACATTTGGGAGGGACTCGGAGTAGAACCGCTGCTCCTCCGGATCAAAAGGAGCCAGTTGAGGTGGTTTGGGCATTTGGTGAGGATGCCTCCTGGACGCCTCCCTGGGGAGGTGTTTCGGGCATGTCCTGCCGGCAGGAGGCCCCCGGGTCGACCCAGGACACGTTGGAGAGGTTACATCTCCAATCTGGTCCGAGAACGCCTTGGGGTCCTGCTGGAGGAACTGGTGGGGGTGGCCGGGGAGAGGACGGTCTGGAGCTCCCTAGTTGGGATGCTGTCCCTGCGACCCGGACCCGGATAAGCAGTGGAAGACGTTGACGATATACTTTAATTATAGATTCACTAGGATAAATACAATAAACGGGTAAACTAGTAGCACATTCAATGTCAAAGAAAATAAAAAGTTATTAGGAGAGGGAGAATGTTTAAGTGGTTAGCAGCAGTGTTCAAGCGGTATGGCCCCTTCCATGAGGGCACCACAGCTCAGCAGAACTAGCCTGGCCTGCCAGACTCCTCCTCTGGGAACTCTCCTATTCAAATAACCCTACCCCGTGAGAATTCTAACCGAGTCAATCAGTGCTGAGTAGCGTACGTCACACGCCATAATGCCGAGTTTGTCGAACATGGCGACTGAAGCAGAGTTAGCTGCGGCTCTTTCCTCTTTTCTAAATGACAAATGTTTTTAACCCTCAGGCTTCATTAGGGACATTTGTCCATTTGGGCAGTTTGGTTTTTCTTTTTGACTCCATTTCACCACCGTTTTGCATATGGTACAAAATTTTGTCGCAAAATCTCTCCGGACAAATTTTGAAATTCAATTTGGAATTTAGAAAATAGACCAAGGGAACACTATGGGGGAAAAAAAAACACTTGAGACCTTAGAGGACAAAAACATCCACCTGTCAAAGTGGCTATAAAAAATGTATATATATTTTTTCCCCATAGATCTATTGAACAACTTCAGCCCTACTCAAACATAAAAATTTCAATCATTTTGAGGATTTTAACCCTTGAAATGCCCATTTGAATACTAAGTTGTTGCTGTAATTTATGGGGGGGGGGGCGGAGTTAATTTCTAAAAAAGAAAAAATGTTTTGCCTGAGGTGTTTTGTACAAATCAGTCTGGATTGTGTATGAAATATCTAAAATTTTGAATGTTTTGCATTTATAGTTTTTACATAACAGATTTAAAATTTACAATACACTCGAGCCATTAGAAAAAAACGTCCCATTGACTTCAATGCAAACCAGTTTTTGATCCTGTATCATCTGCAACAAAGAAACCATACTTTCTCTGATGTTATGGTTTCATTTTGGCCAAAAGTTGTAATGACCAGACTGGAGGGACCCGTGAAGATAACCGAGACACAGTAAAGCGAATTAAAGTTATTATGGAACAGTTATTATGGAGGAATGTTACCAGTCTGAAGGAAGGGCTGTAGCAGAGGCTTGGTCAGGAAGAGAGCGGTCGTCAAAGCCGGGGAGATCAGAGTAGTTCCAAAAAGGGGCAGGCAAGAGGCAGCGAGTCCAGGATCCAGGGCCAAGGTCAGAAATCCAGGTAATCAGATGCACGAGATAATCCAGGCAGGGTGTGGGCAAAGGGATAATCCAAAGGTCCAGAACAAGGTCGAGATGCGAGAGCAGAGGGTCAAGAGTGCTGGAGAAACTACTGGCAAATGCTTTCAATTATCTGGCGCTGGCTTCTTCTTCTTCTTCTTCTTCTTCTTCTTATTGTTTAATGGCGGGTGGCAACCAACTTTTAGGTGCATTTCCGCCACCTTCTGAATGGGAGTGTGAGTCGAAGTGGGGAGTATCCTACTTAAAAAAAAAACAAAAAAAAAAACTAAATCCTATCAAGCTGTCCCTTAAAAAGTCTATGACTAACCTATACACCACTAGTCCCCCATTTAACAGAATACCCAACTCAAATTCCCTATATCCCTTAACTTTTAACTTTTCAACCAACAATTTCCTATTACCCACATATTTCCTACAAGCACATAATACATGTTCTACCGTTTCCCTATCAAGTCCACAGTCACACATACCGGTATTATGCCGTCCAAGAATAAAAAGTGTACTGTTCAAAGCTGTATGTCCCAGTCTCATCCTTGTTATCACTGCCTGATTTCTGTTACTCATGTGTATGATTTCCATTCTTCCAACCTTTCCCTTTAATTTGTACAAATGTCTTCCTTTCACGTCTCGTATCCATTGTTCTTGCCATTCATCCAGAATCTGCTGTCTAATAACTGATTTCACCTCTGCAACACTGTATGGAACCTCCATCACAGTATCCAGTGTTGTTGCCTGCTTTGCATAATAATCAGCTATTTCATTACCCTCTACTCCACTGTGAGCTGGAACCCACATAAACTTAACCTCTGAATCAGTCTTCATCAACCTAAACAAGCACTCGAATATCTCATACAAAATATCTAATCTCTTGTCTGCTGACATTTCTCTAATTGACAACAATACAGACATGGAGTCTGAGCAAATAATACTTTTCCTAACACTGTTTTGTTCTATCCACTGTAAACTAAATGAAATGGCTAACATTTCCACTGTATATACTGACAGATTATTAGATGTTCGACTTTTATGAAATTTACTAAATTTCGGAATCCAGAAAGAAAACCCTGTCAAATTTCCTGACTCTCTCGACCCGTCAGTATATACAGGGATGAATGATTGATGAGCGTCATTTAATCTTTCTTCCACAACATTATCCCAGTTTCCCACACCTTTCTGTATTTTAATTACATTGTGAATATGAAAATCTATCACCACTTTTGGAAATAACCAAAACGGAGTAGGCGAATATAAAAATTTCTTAAGAACAACTAAATCATTTAATTTAAAGGCTTCCGCCAATCTACACGATTTCCAGACCATGCTCTCATACTGTCCATTGAAACATTGCCCTCCTACTGTCATCTGGCGCTGGCTTGGTGTTGGTCCTGGTGTTTTATAGGGAGTGTTGCAGGTGGAGCTGATGAGGAGTTAATGTGAGACAGGTGGTTTGGATGAGGTTGATGGTGAGCTGGTTGTGGTTGCTGGGGAAACAGGGCTTGGCTGGAGCAGGGACATGACAAAAGTAGTCCAATTTATGATTCTTACTGTTCAGTAACGGAGAGCCGTCTTTACCGACTGTACACTCCACCTCCCTCTACTCCCCCACTTGTCCAGATCTAGGCTAACATCAGATTTTAACCATAGGCCCTATCAAATAAAAATGTTTTAAGCTTAGTCTTAAAAGTAGACAAGGTGTCTGCCTCACAGACTAAAGCTGGGAGCTGGTTCCACAGGAGAGGAGCCTGATAACTAAAAGATCTGCCTCCCATCCTAATTTTAGATATTCTGGGAACCACCAGTAGACTGCAGTCTGAGAGCGAAGTGCTCGGTTAGGAACGTATGGAACAATCAGATCACTGATGTATGATGGAGCTTGATTATTAAGAGCTTTAAATGTGAGAAGAAGGATCTTAAAATCTATTCTGAATTTAACAGGTAGCCAATGTAGAGAAGCTAAGACAGGAGAGCTATGATCTCTCTTTTTAATTCTCATCAGAACTCTAGCTGCAGCATTTTGGACAAGCTGAAGACTTTTAACCACATTCTGTGGACTTCCTGAGGGTAATGAATCACAGTAATCCAGTCTTGATGTAATAAATGCCTGAACTAGTTTTTCAGCATCACTCTTGGAAAGGATGCTTCTAATCTTAGCTATATAATGATTTTCTGGATCTCACTAGGAAGGGGTCCTGGGGCAGACAAGGATTATGTCCTCTCAAGCCTGGGACTTGGGGTTCCCAATAAGGTGCTGAAATGTTGTTGGAGAGTGATCTATTATGGAACCGTTTAGCTTTTATTAGGGGCTAAAACTAATCAGTCCCCGTAAGTAATCGTTCGTTGTCAAATGCATGAAGACGATCTCCAAAGGGGAGCCACCGACTATTATTACCTGATCAGTCTTTTCACTGGTGTCTGCCTTACTGGTGTCCACAGGAGATGTGTGAGCTGATCCCCAGTGACCAGCAGCATCTGTCAGCCAGGAGGGAGAGGAGAGACCAGCTGCTCATGGGTCTGTCCAAGCTGAAGAAGGACCAGTGAGGTCAACACACAGGGCCCAGAACAAGAGCTCTTAAAAACCTTCAGGCTGAAATTAGAACTTCTAATTTTTATTTCATTCACTACAAATATGACTGATTCCTTAGATGTTCTATTATTTGTCATCATGAGCTCATCATCAAAGCAATCAGAACTAGAACCATGAACACAATGTGCATGTGATTTAAAGAAGGCTGTTATTTTTTATTTAAAAAAATCACTACAAAATAAAGGATTCCTATTGATGCAGCTAAGCCCATTAGTGTCTGTTTTTTTCCCACAGATCACATTTAAATAAAGACATTTAGTGAAAAGTGTGAAACAATGTGTGGGTCAGAAAAATACTTCTGGCCTAAATAGAATAAAAAGGACTGAGAGTCTTGTTGTGTGCATAAACTTTGTTTATTTTCTTCTTTGTTATTCAATTTAGACCTGGCACTGTGAAAACTGAGAATAACAGTGTACAAAAACACAATTATATACAAACACAAGTAAACACCTGAATACAAATCATACATAATGGGTATGAATCGCAAAAACAAGCGCACCTCGCTCCGCTGGCCAAGGTGATAGCAGTTCCACATACGGCAGCCTTTCTGCTGACCACAACAGGTGACAACCAAGCAAAACAAACCAAGTCAGCACAACAGCATCAAAACGAATCTTAACACTAAAAATACTACATTTTGTGAGACTTACACGGGGGTGCAGTACTTAACCTGCAGCTGAAGCAAAATCACACTATAAACTTTGCAGACTTCAGTGTGCTCTCTTTTCTCCAAGCCAGACAATGTCATCTTGAGTCTTCCTGCTCACTTCCTGGAAGGGTGTGGCTACTTTTGTAACATCCTGTGGCTAAATCAAGATATTACCATCACTGCTACACTCCCACCTAAACCATGGCTGATTACATGTAAACATTTCAAACATTACTTACATGGCCTGTATTTGTATAGCACCTTCTTAGGGTTCTACAACCCCCCAAGTCGCTTCACAACACAGTCAGTCATCCACACGATCACACACTGGTGGGGACGATGTAGCCACAGCTGTCCTGGGGCGCACTGACAAAGGTCAGGCTGCTTTACACTGGTGCCACTGGTCCCTCTGACCACCACCAGCAGGCAAGGCGTTACACTTTAGTTACACTTATACATCTTACATCCCTTTAAGTAAGCAGCCACTATCTTCAGCCACTGCTCTACTCCCACCAAGCACCCAGAATCCTTGTGCCCTCATTTCTGGTATGGTTTGGCCATGACCCTGAAGATCAAAAATCTTATGCTCTACTGTCTAAGTGTGGGGTTCTGACTCAGGATAGGGTTTATACCTTCTCAGCCATATGTTTTTTGGAAGAACAGGTGGACCCGGTCCTTTGTAGGGCAGGGGCATCTGATAACGTGTTGTCTTCATGAGTAATGTTAGCAAGAAACTGCACAAAATGATTTTCTCTTGAGATACATCCTTATGTTGATATGTTCTATTGTTGAAATCCCTTTCCAAGACTTTTAGGACACAAACTCGCAAAATCACAAGATCCTTCGAGTTTTCAAAGATCTCGAGGGATCTTGAGATTTTGCGAGTCCAGAGAGGAGCACAGCAAGGAAGCTGCTCTGTGGCCAAGACTCTCCCGGTGTGTATTGGACCACATTGAAGTGAATAAACCGTTATACTGCCATTCCACGTCACTGATGTAAGGGAAAGACTGCTCCCAGTATGTGAGGTAGCACAAATTTACGTCTGAGGTGTGCAGTATGGGAGTTCCGCATACGATGCTCTCACCTTTTCTTTTCACCTTATACACCTCGAACTTCTCCTACAAGACCAGCAGCTGTCATCTGCAGAAGTTGTCTGATGATTCATCCATTGTCAGCTGTGTGTCTGAGGGGAATGACCAGAAGTACAGGTCAGTCATCATTGACATTGTGGACTTTGCTTGAACACCAGTAAGACAAAGGAAATGGTGACTGATTTCCAGAGAAAAACTCCTCCTAACTCAACATTAAACATCTAGGGAGCAGATACTGAGGTAGTGGATACCTTTAAGTAGCTGGGTGTTCACATCAACAGCAAACTGAACTGGTCCAACAACACAGGTGCTCTATAAGAAGGGCCAAAGCCGCCTCGACCTCCTGAGGGGGCTGAGGTCTTTCTGAGTTAATTCCCAGCTGCTAAAATCCTTTTATCACTCTGTTGTTGGCTCTGTTCTTCACTCTGCTGTGGTCTGTTGGTGTGCAGGCATCTCTGACCGAGACTGGAAGAGGCTAAACAAGCTAGTTAACAAAGCTAGCTCGGTTCTGGGCTGCCAACTAGATTCAGTTGAGGAGATGTGTGAAAGGAGGATGCTGGGGTAGCTGACCTCTATCTTGGAAAAACCTTCCCACCCACTGCATTCCACTGTGGAGACCATGGACAGCTCATTCAAAGGCAGACTGAGACATCCAGATGTAAAACAGAACACTGCCATAGGTCATTGATCCCCTCTGCAATTAGAGTGTAAATCCCTCAAGACTTTAAGTTCACGGTTTGTTTATGCCATTGTTGTAGGGGTAAATATGTTGCTTTTAAGCTTACTATATTACCTCTACTAATGACCATTAAGCTGTGATATTCTATATAAATATAGGATATCACCCTTATCAGTCTTTGAATGTTTAATCAGAAGATTCTAGGATTCTTTGCCTTTTCAGTGATCAAACACACTTCGTATTAATTCAGATAGAGTCAGGTGTAACGTAGTAATTATTGTATGTATTTTGGGTGCTTTTAAAGCCTAATATTCTACCCTACACTTTGACCAATGTGATGTGAATTTCCATATGAATATGGAAATCCAGCCTGATTGGTCTTTGAATGTTTAACCAGAAGATTTAGAATTCTTTGTTTATTCAGGGATTGTAAGACACTCTGTATTAATTCAAGAAGAGAGTCAAGTTTATAAAAAGTAAGAATTTATTTTCCAAACAATTATAAACATGACAAGTTAACTAAGACTTCTGTGATGGATGGATCTAGGCTGATGGGATGTGATGTATGGTGACTATGTGTGAACGTGAGGTTATCAGAACCTTCATACCTAGAAGAACTGAGTTCTGGGTGTAAAAAGAGAGAATTTGGTTTGCATTAACTATGAAGTTGATTCTTATCAAAACCACATCAGATGCGATCATGCTGTGTCTACCTCACCCTTTTGGAGACCTTCTTCACGGATCCGGAGGTCAGGAAGGTTGGATGACCTCTGGGCACTGAGGTTCAATAGATTAACCGCAGCACCAACTCTCCAGTCCAGCAATGTTTCCCAAGTCACAACAGGTTGGAACTACTTTGCATCTAGAAGGACTCTTAGGGAGTCGGAAATGTGTCAGCTTTGTTCTGCAGGAACCGTTTGCTGTGTCAGCTTCAGCGTGTAGCAAATGTTTGACAGCTTGTCAAAAATGCTCTGGGTTAAAGAGGTTTCGCTCCGGACGGCCGTTCCGTAGCTTTCTCTAGAACTTAGTCACGGTGAAGTGAGCTCTGTTTTAATATTCTCATGTTATGGTTTACTTGTCCAGTCGGAACGTGCCATGTTAAGGGGTGTTAACAAGCAAACCTCAGAACTCACGCCTTCTTTCAGATACAGGATGCTCTGATTTGTGGGTAAGAAAATATCCATGTGTCATGACGTTTAACTTAACTTTAATTTATCTCTAATGAACCTTGTGTCCGAGTGTAGATGATTACCTTGTCATATCAAACATTACCGATCATCATATATAAATCTTTCAATGTAATAATAACATTCCTTTCAAACTTCAGTAATTCAAGCACAGATTAATCAACCTTATTAATTTAAGCACAGATTAATCAAGACATTATTATTATTCATATAACATTTGTTCGTTCAACCATATTGTTCATTCACTATTATAACAGTTCAGTCCTTTCTTCTGTGCAGGACGGCCTAGATACGCAGACAGGCTTGGCACAGAAGGACCTTGAGAAGGGAACATGATGTTGACAATCTGTCATGTGTGACAAAACTGTGTAAACACAGTGTCGAATCTTTTCCTGCAACTTGGAAGATTAAGAGACGCACAGACACAGATTCAAGTCTATAGCTGACCGATGGCATGTAGGTCAATCTGTAGGTGAAAACTGACCATTTCTGGACATTACACAGGTTCATAAAAGGTAAGAAATTTATTTTCTAAACAAATTACAAACAAGACAGGTTAAATAAGGTGAATGTGATGAATGAATCTACCGGTAAGTGGATGGAATGTGATGTATGATGATTGAATGGTGTGTGTTTATCAGAACCTTGTATCTAGCAGAAACTATATTCTGGGTGTGAATATAATTTGGTCTGTATTAAACTATGAAGTTGGTTCTTATCAAAACGGCATCAGACGAAATCCTGCTGTGTTCTACGTACCCCTGAGGAGACTCTCCTTCGAATCCGAGATGTCGGGGGGGTCGGGTGACCCCAAGGTACCGAAGTTTGTAGAAAAGACCGCAGTACGACCAGATCGGTCCAGAGTCGTCTCCCGGATCACAGCAGATAGATGAAATTGTTTGCGTCTAGACCAGCTGTTTCTGAATAGCTGAAGGAACCGTTTTGCTGTCAGCTGTAGCATGTAGGTTTTTTGACAGCTTGTCAAGAGATGCAGTGGTTAGAGAGTTTTCCCCCGGTGGCCAGTCCAGAGTTCTGCTCAAAACTAACTGAATAGTTATACAGGGATTGTAGCAAGTTTGGGCGCGGGCTGCCGGCTCCACAAGCCAGCAGCCTGCGCCGCAGACAGGGATTGTAGCAAGGAATAGCAAGTTTCTGTTTTAATATTCCCATATTATGATTCTGGACGTGCCATGTTAAGAGGTGTTAACAAACAGCCCTCAGAACATCACGCCTTCTTTCAGATAGAAGGTTCTCTTATTTGTGGGTAAGAACATATCTATGTGCATGAAATTACTTTAACTTTAATTTATCTCTAATGAACATTGTGTCTGAGTGTAGATAATGATTCACTTGTTAAACCAAACATTACTGATCATAACATCAAAATGTTTCATTGTAATATTAAAATTCATTTCAACTTCATTAAATCAGACACAGATTATTTAAACGTTAATATTATTATTCATATAACATTTGTTAATTCAACCATATTATTATTTAATGGTTATTTAACTTATGAGTTGTAAAAGTTTTTCTTTCACAAGAAGGCTTT
The DNA here is from genome assembly GCF_043380555.1 of Nothobranchius furzeri. Classification (NCBI taxonomy): domain Eukaryota; kingdom Metazoa; phylum Chordata; class Actinopteri; order Cyprinodontiformes; family Nothobranchiidae; genus Nothobranchius; species Nothobranchius furzeri. Next base: position 33,123,106 of record NC_091754.1, on the reverse strand, counting down.
GTTTGGGAACATAGGCTGACATCTTGTTCCCCCTGAAATGTCAACAAGGACTGCAGAATCTTCTGGGCTTTAGAAGACAGGATAGAAACTCCACTCAGGTAGTGGAATTGGGTCTGTAGATGACCGGACATTGTGTAGGTCAATATGTAGGTGAAAATTGACCATTTCTGGACGTTACACGATCCGCCATTAAATCAAAAAGAAGGAATCCCATTTGATATCACTGTTCGATGTCATATATAATGTTGTTCCTCTCCACTGCCAGGATTAAAGCCATGCAAAACACACCGCTGCACTTCTCGAACAATGCAGGGTAATAAGCCAATAAGCCGTTAGGTCACACCATCGACATATAAATATTGGACAATGGGTTTCCATAGACTCCAATGATAAGTTTTTGTGCTAAAATGGGAGGTGGCCACCACCACCATTTTGACCGTGTCACAGGTTCCGTCAAGCCCAGACAATTCCACAAAAGGGAAGGGAGGTGGAGCTGAGGGTGGGGCTGTAAGGCTGGGGTCAACTGACGACACCCGGTCGAACTAGCTACAAGCTATCCCAAAGCTAATGCGGAGGTGGGAGCTAAGCTAACGGAGGCAGCAACCTAGCTACAACCAGAGTTAACTGTACACAACACCAGAGCTTCTGAGTCAGAGTTACGCCGGGCTGACCGCTGGGTAAAACCGGGTGGAACACAGAGGTCTCCGAGACCTCCACAAGCTGGCAGCCGCACAGCAGACAAGCGCCGCTGCGATCTGAGATGCGCAGAGCTGCCGCTGGGGAGAACCGGGTGGAAAGGTTTCCATCCCAGAGCTCCACAAGTCGGCAGCCCGCGTAGCAGACAGAAGCCGCGATCAGACAGAGATGCGCCTAGCTGCGGGGAGGGGAGAACGGTTGGAAAACATCGGTTTCCATCCAGAGCTTCACAAGCCGGCAGCCCGCGCAGCAGACAGAGATGCGCCGAGCTGCGGGGAGAACCAGCCGTCAGCCCGCGCAGCACACAGAAGCCACGATCAGACAGAGATGCGCCGAGCTGCGGGGAGGGGAGAAACGGGTGGAAAATAGAGGTCTTCCGAGAGCTCCACAAGCCGATAGTCGGAACCCAGCTCCACCAACATGTTATATTTCAACCCATTTTCTAAAGTGCAGCATTATGTTAAATGCACTGGGTTTTACCCTATTACATTTAAATTTCATGGTTAAACAGTACAAGTTAAAATCTAAGCTCAGCTCGGCAGTGACCTAAAATACATAAATATAATTTTACTTACCGAAAACAATGAAGTGGAGACTCCTTGGATGCTCTATTAGTGCAATTAATGCCACAGCAAGTCATTTTGTCCAACAATTGCACAAAAAATATCCAAAAAAGAATACACAAACACAGACACTCAAAATCCTGGAACAATTTCCAAGCCAGACCGAGGCTCTACTGAGGCCTTTCCCCGGAGCTAGCTCTGTGGTCACGTGGGTCTGATGCTCATTAATCATACAGAATTTTAGGCTTTTAATACACTTAAACAGAAGAGTGAGAAGAAAAATTCACCCCCCTCAGAGTTGTCATGAGTGTAAACTAGATCATTTAAACCAAAAACATATTTTGGAACCAGGCTGTAAACATGTTTATTTCTGCTGTGAAATTGGTATTTTTCCATCCATTCATGTCGTATGATCAGTACTGTTTGATTTAACAAGTTAATCATTATCTACACTCATACACAATGTTCGTTAGATGCAAATCAAAGTAACGGTCATCTCACATAAAGTTTAAAGATTCTTTATCCACGGAATTAGAACAGCTTGTATCTGGAAGGTGTGGTTTTCTGAGGGATGTTTGGTAACGCCTACAGATACGTCAAATTCTGATTTGCAGAAATGACGAACTCTAGATTATTAAAACTAAAATGATTTCCCGAGTTATTCAGTTTCGAGTGGAACTCAAAAGTGGCCAGTTCGGAACCAGCCTCCTTGAGACACCTTGCTCTTTGAGACACAGTCAAACCTGTTGGCACACTGCCAGCTGACACAGTCATTCGGCTCCTTAAAGGGACTTTACGGAGTTTTGAATTTTTATGCTCGCGATTGCCCCCTCAGGCCAAAAGCGTAACGGCAGCTTCAATAGTAGGCTCGTGCATGAGGCGCGCATGCTGTACGTGCACACTCCTTAACGAAAATAACAGCTGAGACAGTCCCGTGTGTGTGTGTGTGTGTGTGTGTGTGTGTGTGTGTGTGTGTGTGTGTGTGTGTGGCCCGGAGGACAGAGGACAGGAGAACGCGCAGCTAATTAATTAAATAATTTGGTTCTGTACCTTTCTCTTCAGCACAGCCGACAAAGGTTTATGATGGGTCAGTCCTCCTGCATGCTCAGATCATTCCCTTCCCTTGCTTGAAAAATTGTTCCAAAATGAAAGTTGAACCCACATCTTTTTTATCTGTGAATTCAATGCTGTTCGGCGAGTCTCAAATAAAAATTTGGGCATCTTAATGTAAAAAAAATATACAATTAATGTAAAAAATAAATTCTAAATAAATTATGTTCACATCCAGAATCAAACCCAGGTCTTCCACAAGGGAGTCCGCCATCCAACTAGGTGTGCTATAGCACCAGTGATGACTTTTGTATCTGTAATATTTATATTCCTGATGACAGCTGAAACAACGTTCAGAGAACGGTTCGGAGCGAAAATGGCTATTTTGTTGCTAATTTGCAGGAAATATCTAGAAGAAAGTAGCTAAGGGTCCTCAGAAATGTAGCTAGGTTCATCACTAGGCGTTAGGAACAGCGACAAAGTCGCTGAGTTGGCACTACCTCTCTCTGCTCCTAAAGCTACGGATAGCAAATGCTACGGGCTATGCCTGAGCGTGAACGCGCATGAAGCAGCCTGCTCGACCCGAGCAGCTCTCTTTTTCTGTGATTTTACAGAAAAACATGCAATCACAGTAAAAATGCCAGGGCTCATTCTACAGGACCAGGGCATTGCAGGAGAATGTATGGAGAAGAAATTCATTATTTCTATACATGTTTTGGCTGTCAAACTTCCATAATGCCCTTTTAAGAAACAGCTCCTTAAGAAAATCCGTCTTAGACGCAACCAACCTTCATACCTGTTGTGACCTGGAGACAACTCTAGACCGGACTGGCCGTACTGCGGTTATTCTATGAACTTCGGTGCCTTGAGGTCCACCCGACTTCCTGATATTCCGGGGCTCTCCGCCAGGGTTTGTAGACACAACAGATTGCGTCTGATCACAATCTCTTTCAGATACAAAAGTTCTGATTCACATCTACTTTACACCATCTTCAACTCACATTCCATCACTGCATATCCACTCCATCACATATCATTATTTATGCTTGTCATGTATATTCATTAGTTTAGAAAAGAATAAAATTCCTTTTAACTATATTCTTGACTCTGCCTGAATAAATACGAAGTGTGTTTATGGTCCCTGAACAAGCAAAGAATCCTAAACTTTTCTGGTTAAATGTCCAAAGATCAATCAGGTTTATATTTCATATTTATATGGAATCATCACATCTTATTGACTGCATTATTAAATAATGCAGTCATTACGCTATGAAGTGTGATGCCACACACGCATTGACGTAATCTACATGGCTATGAAATTTCATCGCTATGATAATCTTTTTTTTTTTAATTACCTGGGGTTTTACTCTGAAACCGTGTGTGATTTCCTGTTCAACCCAATGTTAACTCCAGAAATTGATGTGTCCCAGAAGCTGTTCACAGCAAAAATAGAACCTGATGCCATCTTTAGCAGAGCGGCGAGCTGCTTCAGGGACGTTCATCCTCACCAGCGTGTGAAGTGCTTTGAGAGTTGTAAAACCCTAAGAAGGTGCTTTACAAATACAGGCCATTATCATTCATTTACCAAATCAAGGTGCTCATTAGACAGCGTGTGGGTTTTAAGGGGGCTTACAATTGGCATGACTGCAGACGTGTCCACCATAGCTGTGGCCCTAGAATTGAATGTTTATTTCTCTACTATTCATCAATCAAGACAACACCTCACCAAAGTGTCAGACGCCATAAAATGTGAGCATTTCCCCATTTAGGTTGGATACAACGACCGACTGTATTCAGGCTGAGACCCTGATGTGGACGCTGAGCATGCAGACGAGCTTCTTCTTTGGTTATTCAAACCAACTGTTGCAGCATTTGTCCGAGTGTCGGAAGTCAGACCATCATGGGTGGGAAAATGCTGGATGTTGTAGTCCAGGACTAAAACTAAGATGCTGTTTACTGAAAATCTTGAGAAATACCCTAAAACCAACAAAAACTATAAAAGCAATAGTTGTGAACACCCAGTGGCCCTGATTTCCCAGCTGGCCCCTCCCAGTGCCTGGGCCCTCCCTGGTTTCTGCAGGAGGGATGATAAACCTCAGGAGGCACAGGTACACTTCACACATACCGTAGCACCAAGAGGAAGCCGAGCTCCAATAATCCAAACCTGTGTGTGCTGCGACTCAGAAAACAAGAGGACTGGCTGCTCGTCTTCCTTCGTGAAAACATTTTAGGTTAACTGATCCACTCTCCTCAAAGGTGAGCTCTAGGTTTGATCTTTGTGCTTTAATGACAGAACAACAGTCAAACCTGCACCAAATGTTTTAAAATACTAGATCTGAAATGTGAAATGTCAAATAATTCTAGTAGTTTAAACTAGTATTCTGAAATAATTGATAATTTTCTTTATTTCTGAGTGAATGCAAAGTTTAAATCTGTCTGAACTAATGGGGTTTTCATCCAGCCTTAAAGGCAAAATCTTTGTGAATCTGGAGAGTGACACTTATCCCAGAGCTGTCCAGGAATGTGGGTCTATTTGTTTTTCCAGCTCTTGTCAGTGAATTAAAGACTCTCTTGTTTTATGTTTAGCAAGTTTCTACTTCCTTATCAGCCAAATTCCTAAAGACGCTGTAGGAGAAAAAGTCAAAACCTCTTGATTTTTTAATCATTTGTGCTAAATCCTGCAGGTTGTCCTGAGCGTTCGGCGTCCTCTTCACCACGATGAGTTGGGGAGCTCTATATACCAAACTTGGTGGCGTTAATAAGCACTCCACCAGCCTTGGGAAGATCTGGCTCTCTGTGCTCTTCATCTTCAGAATAACCATACTGGTTCTGGCTGCTGAGAGTGTGTGGGGAGACGAGCAGTCCGACTTCACCTGTAACACTCTGCAGCCGGGTTGTAAAAACGTCTGCTACGACCACTTCTTTCCCGTGTCACACATCCGCTTCTGGTGCCTGCAGCTCATCTTTGTCTCCACACCAGCGCTGCTTGTAGCCATGCACGTGGCCTACAAGAAGAATGGGCAAAAGAGGAACATGCTGGCTGCAAACGGCACAGAAAAAGTAGACCTGGAGATCCTGAAGAAGAAGCGTCTGCCCATCACAGGTAGTCTATGGTGGACCTACACCTGTAGCCTGTTCTTCAGGCTCATCTTTGAGGGGGGCTTCATGTATGCTCTGTATTTTGTCTACGACGGCTTTAAGATGCCGAGACTTGTGCAGTGCGAGCAGTGGCCTTGCCCCAACAAGGTGGACTGCTTCATCTCTCGCCCAACAGAGAAAACTGTTTTCACCATCTTCATGGTGGCCTCTTCGGCCATCTGCATAGTGCTGAACGTGGCCGAGCTGTTCTACCTCATCGCCAAGGCGCTCATAAGGTGCTCGAGTAGGTCAAGACAGCAGAAGCACCCTTACTCGGAGAGGGTGACACGGGACAACAAGAAGAACGAGATGTTGCTGTCGTCCTCCACAGATTCATCCAGCAACAAGACCATGTGCTGAGGAGCACAGAGACAAGGAGCTAACCGCTGACCTGGGTAGACATTGCCTTTTCCAGTGGCTGAGTTCAGACCAGCGGTCGTCAGAGTCTACCAACACCTAATGAGCTGCATCCCATCCAGAGCCGCTCACTAAAACACAAACCAGCAACAAACAAGCATCTTCTATTTCTACATCAATAGTAAACTTACAGATTAGAAGACACTTTCTGCTGATGATGCAATCTTTTTTGATACACTGGTGAGCAGTAAATTAATCCCATTAAGACCAGTTTGGAAGACGGAACAAATTCAGTCATAAAGTGTGAAATTAATAAGAGTTTGTATCAGAACAGAAACTGAGAAAAGTCACTTTACTTTTATTAGTAGCTGATTTTGACTTGTGTTTTTTTCTTTGTTGATGTTTGAGTCACCGGTGGACGTGAATGAGTGAGTGAACACTGACCCCTAGTGGTGAAAGAAGGATAAACGTCACTGGTGGACGTGAATGAGTGAGTGAACACTGCCCCTAGTGGTGAAAGAAGGATAAACGTCACTGGTGGACGTGAATGAGTGAGTGAACACTGCCCCTAGTGGTGAATACAGGGTAAATGTCATAAATGATGCTGTAAACGTTACAGATTTTTTAATGCTGTTTTTGTTTGTTTAACATAATGAAAACTATTCCTACAGCTTTGAGCTGAATATGAAGTTCTTCATTTTAAAAAAGGTTTCTGATTTTTTGTTTTAAAATGAAAGTTTGTTTTAATATTAAAACATTTTTATGTCATGCTAACACAGACTGGAAAACATGTTCTGGGTGAGTTTTATCAGACTTGATGTCTAAACGCTTGTAGTGGTGTACAGATATGAGTCCTCGTTAGCATTTGCGTTGTTTTATTTTACTTAACAGAATAAATTTTAGGTTAGAAAAACCTACAAAGTTGGCTCCTGTGGTCAGATCAAAATCGTTAGTCTCCTTGCCTTTATGCCGGATCAGACCTGCCCGGTGCTTTTTGGACGGACCTCACTATCGTGTCTAATTTTAGCTACAACACTCATCATAGCTCAGCCTTAATGCTGCTGATCCCAAAATGAAACTGTCGGTCTTCTCTCCATCCAAAGATAGATCAGTCATATGTGTTTGTTTAGAGAGACACCTCTACTGAACACAGAGAAGTCATTTAGGAATTGCATGACAACTTTGCGTGTGTGTGTGTGTGTGTGTGTGGGAGGGGGCAGCCGTGTAAATCATGAGATTTTGTTATGTTGATGTTGCATAACTGCTGCAGCAGGGGTTAGGGACCACACTTTCGTACTTCAGAAACACAAACAAAGAGGTTTAGCACATCCAGCTTTTGCTGACCTTTGACCTCTTGCTGTCAAACAGCTCTGACTTAGTCAAGGTTATAATTTTCTACCCAGATTTTTACACTAACCTAATAAAAGGAACACACTGATTACTAAAAAAACATTCTAGAAACAAATAAATGAAATGGTTGTAATTGTGATTTTTATTTGGGGGGGGGGGGGGGTACACTTGCACTTTGATGATCCTTAAATTTGTCCATCTGGAGTGTTTTATTCCATAAATCTGTTAGAACAAACTGTCCTCTGTTGTGTCCAATAACTGTCCTGTACAGGACAGCGTGAAACAAAATTGTTTCACCTCAAATCTTTGCTCTGTTCTCTAGTTAGAAGCTGTCAGAGTTTAGGACTAAAGTTGGACAGAGATGGTTAGGGATTGATTTTGCTTTTGTGTGTAAAGAGATGACATCCTCACTAAGAGGCTGAGCAGAGGGTTTGTTGGGATGTTGAGACGCTGGAGGCTGAAATAACTCTGGATCTGTCAAAAGCGTCAAAAGCAGGGTTTTACCTCTGGTTTGACTCCAGTTGTTGTTGAAATGTTCACTAATGAAGTTTTCTAAATCAGATTTATTCTGATCTTAGCTTGATTCTGAAATTATCTCATTAAATGATTTGATAAATTCTCAGACTTTTGATTTTATCGCTGATTTCTGCTCCATTACCTCAGCTTCATCACAATAATACCAGAGTTTATTTGTTTTTACTGATGCTAATATTCTGGACTGGTCAGACGACATAAGCAGCCTAAGTGTGAAGAGAAACTTGGGAAGTCCTTCAGAATGCCTGAATAAATATTGATCAAAACCTGGAAGCAAAAACTAAAAGAAGACAGTTTTATTTTCTCCCTCGTGTTGGACGACGCGCAGAGCACCTCCTATATTATTTATTGTTTTCAGAAACAATCTAAAAATCCTTGGATGTTTTAGGGACAAGTCAGCTCCAGGAGAAAAGTTAATTTGCAGATAATTCCATTTTATACATTTTATTTTAATTAATATGCACTAAAATTTGTTGGGTTATTTCTTCAACCCAGTTACTGGGTTATTCATGTTGGGTTGTTATTCTGGGTTATAAATTCAGAGATGTACTCATATATTTTTTTAGCCCAAGTTTTTGACTGGATTATTTGTCTGCGAGTAGGTTAACCCAATAATTGGGTTAAGTTCCCACTCCAGTAAGTGGCAGGAGTGCGCTTTGAAATTTGCTGGTCAAACAATGAGAAAACCGGAAAAGGAGGATGCTTAGGCGGGAAACAAAAATGAGCAGTTTACAGTCACTGAGCGAGAAAAGTTGCCAGAGTGCTTTTCTCTTACTTTTGGTCCCTGATTTCTTCACATTCCTTTAATTCGTCTTTGTCTTGTGGCCAACACTAGCTTAAACACTAGCTTAAACACTAGCTTAAACGTTTGCACCACTACTGACGTTCACTTGCCCGCCATTAGTACACGAGGATTGCTAACTTGCTAATTAGCAAATGTGGCTCTTTTTCAAAAGGTTGGGTTATTTTAACCCTTAAAATGTTTTTTTTTCACCTATAAACACATCAACCCAAAATTTGGGTTGATGAAAATAACCCAAATATTTTGGTTAAAAAATAGCCCAAGATGGGGTTTTTTGACCCAAGGGTTTTGTGTGTAGCACCAGTCAAAAATATTAGCTATTTCTATCATAAATTAATTTTATCTGTCTTTGCAAATGAACTCTTCATCTCTTTCTCCATCCTGACCTTCACCTCTGAATCTTCATAAGAACTTTGAACCCAGTGCGCATGCGTGAACGCTCCATCCAATGTACGCGCTTCCAGGTGCTGCTTGAGTTAAATACAGAGAAGCCTAAAGCAAATTTATACATTGCTCTACTTTAATTTAAGAGTTCTGATGTGTGTAAATTGTGCACATTTATGATTGTGTTGAACAGATCTGTGTGCGCATGCCTACCGACGTTGGTTTGGTACGAGGAAAGTTTGGAGACGTGAACTTTTACGCACAGTTTAGGATCCGTTTCGGGGAGGTTAGCAGGGGCGTGGTGTGCCTCCGGACAGGCTGATGACTCTGGATTCACTCACGCATGGTCACACAATGTGACAGTCCAGACATGGCTGGAAACGGGAGGCAGCCCCATCTCCGACTCCAAACCGCCTCCAAAAACTAACAAAGAGCAGCTTTTACGCGCCCAACTCCAGCGGGCCCGGGACGGCGCCGGGAAAGTTTGTGGGACATCATTTAGAGTTTGTTGAGCTGTCAGAGAGGAGACCGGCGGGGCTGGGTTCAGTCTCCGCAGGAGGTCCAGGCTGTCCAGCGATGGCACCGGGGATGGCGGACGGATTTGGTCTCCGGGTTTAATTATGATATCTCCGTTTTAAAGGTAGGACGGACGTTTTTGACACATTTCCGCAATTCAAATGAGAATAAAGAGTTCATTTTAACCTGTTTGAACAAGAGAATAACAAAAGGAGACAACGCTTAAAGGGAGTCTGGACTCTGGCACTCTCTGCATTGTGCGTCTGGCACCTGTCTTTGTATTTGAACCTGACTCCCAAAAGGCCTCAAATCCCGCTGAGACTGTTTCTGCTGTAATAGTTCCGCTCTACTGTAACCATAGCAACTCATGATCTGCCCTGTTTCACAGCTCAGCTGTCTTATTCATTAAAACTTATAGAAATTGATAAAAACAAAGACTCAGAGGATGTAAACTATTTTTGTTTTACAGATAATTTTCTCTTCCAGGTATCATCCAATCTGTTGATTCTAGTCGATGGATTTATTACCTTCAAGAGAAGAAAATTTCAGTAAGTTACCCTCTATGTGTTTAAGGGTATAAACCGACCTTTACCACAGTTATTATCAGATGGTTTTTAATAGCCACTTAAAATGGTTAGTTTAAAGATGTACCACTAAGACAGATCTATAGAATAATAAGTTAAACATTTATATTTAGATTTTAGCCTCTAAACTCATTTTAAAAGACATTTACTCAGTTTTGTATCGTCATTTAGGAACTTATTTGATTTTGGACTCTTGTTCTTGCAGAAGATATCATCTTGGGTCCTTGCTCCTTTTGATAGAATATTTTCAATAAACACAACACAAAAATAACCTTTTTTGGACTTTTCAAAGTAAAAGCATCACTATTTTTTGACAGTAGGTTACCATAATATTTACAGATGTATTTTTGCTCATTTCCAAATTTACAGTAAGTGTTTTATTTCTGTTTAGCTCACGTAGTGTGTGTGTGTGTGTGTGTGTGTGTGTGTGTGTGTGTGTGTGTGTGTGTGTGTGTGTGCGTGCGTGCACGCGCCACAGCAGATCCCCATCTCTGCTAAATGCTGTTTTCGAACATAATAATGTCGATCTCAGCACATGCCTGCTGCTCAGCGGGGCGAGCAGGTGAGAGACAGAGACAGGCCTGGCTCAGAGAAAGGGAGTCAGTCACACAGGTGGCCTGTACAGTACACCAGCTAACACAGCATCCCAACTGTCTGTTTGGTGATTATTGTTTATTAAAAAGAGATTTTGACACCCCGGTTGGAGCCGCTCCTCTCAGCCATGCCCTGGTTGTGTTTGTGAGTAGTGTCAAAGATCAGGGTAAAGACTTTTGGAACTTCTTCTAGATTCATAATCCTCGTTTAATCCTGACATAATCTCTCTGTTTACCCCCCTTCTCCTGCTCCAGCCTCTACTTTCTCCACAGGCTAGAAGCTTTGAAGCATGGGTGACTGGAGTTTTCTGGGCCGGCTGTTGGAGAATGCTCAGGAGCACTCGACGGTCATCGGCAAGGTCTGGCTGACTGTCCTCTTCATCTTCAGGATCCTGGTGCTGGGGGCTGCCGCCGAGGAGGTGTGGGGCGACGAGCAGTCCGACTTCACCTGTAACACCCAGCAGCCTGGTTGTGAGAATGTCTGCTACGATGAAGCCTTCCCCATCTCGCACATCCGATTCTGGGTGCTGCAGATCATCTTCGTGTCCACGCCAACGCTCATCTACCTGGGCCACGTGCTACACATCGTCCGCATGGAGGAGAAGCGCAAAGAGAAGGAGGAGGAGATGCGCAAAGCCAACCGCATCCAGGAGGAGAAAGAACTCCTTTATAAAAATCGCGGCGATGCTGGAGGAGGTGGCAGGAAGGAGAAGCAACCAATCAGGGACGAGCACGGAAAGATCCGTATCAGAGGTGCACTGCTGCGCACCTACGTGTTCAATATTATTTTCAAGACCCTGTTTGAAGTGGGTTTCATTTTGGGCCAGTATTTCCTTTATGGCTTCCAGCTGAGGCCCCTGTACAAATGTGCACGTTGGCCGTGCCCCAACACCGTTGACTGCTTCATATCCAGACCCACTGAAAAGACCATTTTTATTTTATTCATGCTTGTGGTGGCTTGCGTGTCTCTTTTGCTGAATTTACTAGAGATCTATCACCTCGGATGGAAGAAGGTTAAACAGGGTGTGACGAATGAGTTTGCCCCTGATGAAGAGTTGCTGCATCGCGTCAACCCTGCAGAGCCTGAGTGTTTGGCCTCCGCCCCCAGAACTGCCCCATCCAGCCTCAGCTACCCTCCTAATTACATCGATGTGGCAGCAGGCAGTGGGGCTTTTCTGCCCCCCATCAGGCCAGCAGCTTTGGCCACGGTGGGCGACATCCAGCAGGACGAGTCCCTTCACCAGTCCTCATCATCTTCCCACTACTACATCAGCAACAACAACCACAAACTGGCCACGCAGCAGAACTGGGCCAACCTGGCCACCGAGCAGCAGACTCGGGAGATGAAGGCCACGACCCCCTCACCATCCTCTTCTTCCTCTGCCAACAATGAAAATGAGCTGCAGCCCACCGCCAGCGCTGCTCTGCTCCTTCCTACCAGCAAACCCCCCAATGGCAGCAACGTAGGCACCGCCTCCAAGGAAGGTCCCATCACCACTACGGCGGAGATGCACGAACCCCCGCTACCAGTCAGCACGGACCCTCGGAGGCTCAGTCGGGCCAGCAAGAGCAGCAGCATCAGGGCCAGGCCGAGCGACCTGGCCATCTAACCTCCATGACCCTACGTAAAACAACTCACTATCCTCACACACACACACTTAGAGAGAAAATTTCAAAAAGGGACCCAGAAAACCTGAGTTCTAGAGAAGAGAAAGGACAATAAAACATCCCAAAGTTCAGATCCCCCACAATTCTTTGCACCTGCCTCCGTCAGTGTTGCTTTCACACAACTTAAGCTAAAGAAAGACACACTCTCTAAGATGCTGCTCTAAAAAATCTAGACGACATGAAGCAAACGTGCCACAGCGGCCATGTTGACTTGTGAGCAAACACCCAAAAATCCAACAGAGAATCTTTAGGAGTTCCGCAGTTTTTATTGTCACATTTTACGTGCTTCTTTATTGGTTTTACTCTGAAAGCGCTATTTTTTTAATAACCTGAATGGATTTTTCCCCTTTAAATTGCCTATTTGTAGTAGTCAGTTCGTAACTGAGAAGCATCTCTTACTATTAAATGAAGTTGAAAACGACTGCTGCTACTCGTGTCACAACTGGAACGCTTTAGATGTGTTTAACACGATGCTTTGATGCTTTTAGATCCCAGAGATCCAGCTGAGCTCAGCAGCAGCAGCGGTTCTGTGTCTGCGGCGCGTCGCTGTTCGGTTCCGTCGTTCACCACGGGCACGTTTCACCTCTCATTTCCGCCTGTGAGCCCAACGCTGAGGCAGAGCTGAATTATGGGATAGCTTTCATTTGCATAGCACAACATCACAACGAGGAGTTAACACGCCCGTGCACACTTTCATAACAACATCATTCCTGCAGCTAAATCAGCATTTTACTTTGGTTCTTAGAATTAAGAACAATGCTAAATAATGTCATTTATCATGTGTCTTTCTGTTGTTGCTTGGAGGACATTTAAAACAAATAAACACAAAAATGACAACGCCCACACATTTTGTTCAAAAGTCTGCATCTATTTTCCATTCCAGATGTTTACATCTCATTAGTTGCTAAATATTTGCACATTTAGAAAGAAATTTGTTTATTTAAATTGTGATATTGGTGGTGTTGGGGGGGGGGGGGGCAGAATGTGACGTAAACCTGATCCCCTCTGAAGGGAAGAAGATAAAGTCTTAAAAACAAAGAGCTGTGGTTCTGAAGAAGGAGCTCTTCGTCTCCAAATCTGATGATGAAAAGTGAAAAAAGCTGAGGCGCTTTTTTAGTTTTTCCAGTTCCTGTGTTCCCACAAATCCCTCTGGACTGCGGTTAGACGTCACAACGGACAAGTCCGCTGCTGAGAAAGCGTTAGCCTTAGCCGGCCCTTTCCTAACCTCTGCAGACCCGACAGGATGTTGCATCCGAAGCGTGTCGTTCCTCCTGTTTCATGCAGAGCATGATTTCTTTGGCTCACCAGAGTCCCATCTCACGACTTTGCTGTCTTAAACCAGAAAAGTGCCTTGTGTCTGAATGATTCTACTGTATAAAAAAACATAAAAAACAAGTTGATGTAAATGTTAATTTACCTCAAATGTTTACAAAACTGTTACTAAATAAATTTTTGTACAATATCGCAGTTTTTCATTCTTGAGCTTGTCTTCTGGTCCCTGATGAGATAAGGAACAAACGGTGTTCCGGGTCAGTTTGTTTTAAAGGCTAGACCTGCAGATGCCACCATGATTAGAATCTGAGGTACCAGATTTGTCCTTTTAGTCTTTTATAGTTGGTACAGAAAGTGTTCATACCCCCATCAACATTGCAGCCATTTGCTAAAATTAATTAAATTCATTTGTCCACAATAATGTACACACAGCACCTCGTACTGACAGAAAAACACAGAATTTAAAAAAATATTGCTGCAGATTAATTAAAAAAACTAACTGAAATATCACATGGTCCTAAGTACAGGTGCTGGCCAGTAAATTAGAATATCATCAAAAGGTTGAAAATATTTCAGTAATTCCATTCAAAACGTGAAACTTGTACATTATATTCATGCAATGCACACAGACCAATGTATTTCCGATGTTTATTACGTTTAATTTTGATATTTATAGGTGACAACCAATGAAAACATCAAATCTGGTATCTCAGAAAATTAGAATATTCTAAAGGCCAATGAAAAAATGTTTGTTTCTCTAATGTTGGCCAACTGAAAAGAATGAACATGAAAAGAATGTGCATGTATAGCACTCAATACTTAGTCGGGGCTCCTTTTGCCTCAATAACTGCAGTAATGCGGCGTGGCATGGACTCGATCAGTCTGTGGCACTGCTCAGGTGTTATGAGAGCCCAGGTTGCTCTGATAGTCGTCTTCAGCTCCTCTGCATTGTTGGGTCTAGCGTATTGCATCCTCCGCTTCACAATACCCCATAGATTTTCTATGGGGTTAAGGTCAGGCGAGTTTGCTGGCCAATCAAGGACAGGGATACCATGGTCCTTGAACCAGGTGCTGGTGGTTTTGGCACTGTGTGCAGGTGCCAAGTCCTGTTGAAAGGTGAAGTCTGCATCCCCATAAAGTTGGTCAGCAGCAGGAAGCATGAAGTGCTCTAAAACTTCCTGGTAGACGGCTGCATTGACCCTGGACCTCAGGAAACAGAGTGGGCCAACACCGGCAGATGACATGGCACCCCACACCATCACTGACGGTGGAAACTTTACACTGGACCTCATGCAACGTGGATTCTGTGCTTCTCCGCTCTTCCTCCAGACTCTGGGTCCTTGATTTCCAAAGGAAATGCAGAACTTGCTTTCATCAGAAAACATAACTTTGGACCACTCAGCATCAGTCCAGTCCTTTTTGTCCTTGGCCCAGGCGAGACACTTCTTGCGCTGTTTCATGTTCAAGAGTGGCTTGACACACGGAATGCGACACCTGAATCCCATGTCTTTCATGAGTCTCCTCGTGGTGGTTCTTGAAGCGCTGACTCCAGCTGCAGTCCACTCTTTGTGGATCTCCCCCACATTTTTGAATGGGTTTGTCGTCACAATTCTCTGCAGGGTGCGGTTATCCCTAGAGCTTGTACACTTTTTTCTACCACATTTTTTCCGTCCCTTCGCCTGTCTGTTAATGTGCTTGGACACAGAGCTCTGCGAACAGCCAGCTTCTTTAGCAATCACCTTTTGTGTCTTGCCCTCCTTGTGCAAGGTGTCAATGATTGTCTTTTGGACAGCTGTTAAGTCAGAAGTCTTCCCCATGATTGTGGTGCCTTCAAAACAAGACTGAGGGACCTTTTAAAGGCCTTTGCAGGTGTTTTGAGTAAATCAGCTGATTAGAGTGGCAGCAGGTGTCTTCTATATTCAGCCTTTTCAGAATATTCTAATTTTTTGAGATACCAAATTTGGAGTTTTCATTAGTTGTCACTTATGAATATCAAATTTAAATGTAATGAACATTGGAAATACATTGGTCTGTGTGCATTGCATGAATATAATGTACAAGTTTCACGTTTTGAATGGAATTACTGAAATATTTTCAACCTTTTGATGATATTCTAATTTACTGGCCAGCACCTGTATTCAGACCCGTTGCTCAGAACATTCTCTTTATGTGTAAAGAAGATAAGGTCTGAAGTCACATCATTGCTTCACGGTGTTCCCCAGGGCTCGATCCTTTGCCCAATTTTGTGTCTTTTATATATTTGCCCTCTTGGGGAGATTAATAAAAGCTTTACTAATGTGTCCTACCATTTATATGTGGATGACATTCAACTGTACTGCTCTTTCAAGGACACAGAGTTTAACAAGTTAGCTGATCTACTTGATTGCATTGCGCGTATTAAGGACTCGCTAGCCAGTAACTGTCTTCAGTTGAACTCAAGCAAGACCGAAACACTGATCATTGCTCCTGAACAGAAAGTGCTTTTAATCAAACAACCCCTCGGTTCCCTGAGCTCCTCAGTCCAGACCAGTCTCAGAAACCTTGGTGTTCTTTTTGACCAGTCCATGTCTTTGAGCTGCCACTGAAAACATTTAGTTAAGAACTGCTTTTATCATTTGTGAAACATTTCCAAATTGAGAGCTTTTACTTCAAAATCAGACTTGGAGATGATTATCCATGCTTTTATTTCCTCTCGTTTAGATTATTGTAATTCTATCTTTACTTGTTTTAACAAATCAGATGTCTGTCATCTCCACTTGGTCCAGAACGCTGCAGCAAGGCTTTTAACAGGAACCAGTAGAAGGGCTCACATAACACCGGTTTTATCTTCTGTACATTGGCTACCAGTCGAGTTTAGAATTGATTTTAAAAATTTAGTTTTGACTTTTAGAGCTCTTAATGGACTAGCTCCTCAATATTTATCAGACCTTTTAATCCCTCACTCTTCTGGCCGCACTCTACGGTCCTCGGGTCAAAACCTACTGAAAGTCCCTAAGACCAGATTTAAAACTAGAGAGGACCTGTCCTTTCAAGCTGCAGCTCCCAGACTTTGGAACGCCCTGCCCTTGTTTCTTCGTGTGGCCGACTCGGTTGAATCTTTTAAAAAGCAGCTGAAGACACTTGTATTTAGACAAGCTTTTATGTAAGTTGACCTTGTGCTCCTGTCCTGTTTTGCCTTTTTATGTATGTTGTGAAGCACTTTGTGATTTTATCTTTGAAAAGTGCTATATAAATAAAGTTTTACTTACTTACTCAGTATTGAGCAGAGGCACCTTTTGAGCTAATACAGCCATGAGTCTTCCTGGTAAAGATGCAACAAGTTTCTCACTCCTGGATGTGGGGATTCAATCCAATCCAATCCAATCCAGTTTATTTATAAAGCACTTTACAAGACCCAGCACAGGAACAAAGTGCTGTACAGAAAGTACATTAAAACAATTGACTAGAAAGAAAACAGCAAAGATAAATAAAACACATGATACATAAAATTAAACTAGCCCTATATTAAAAATAAAAACTTGATAAAACTTGATAAAACCGCATTTGAATCACCTAAAACAGCTAAAATAAAATAAAAAATAGAAACCAACATCTCACAAGGTATTAAAAGCCAGGGTAAAGAGGTGTGTTTTCAGGAGTGCCTTAAAAGCAGATAAGGAACTGGCCTGTCTTATCTCTAAAGGAAGTTCGTTCCACAGTTTTGGGGCTGCAACAGCAAAAGCACGATCTCCTCTAAATTTACGCTCAGTCCTGGGTACAATCAGGAGCAGCTGATCAGCAGACCTGAGAGAGCGGGAGGGAGTGTAAGGCTGTATCAGATCAGATTCCTCTCCAGTTCTGTCAGGTTGGATGGTGAACGTTGGTGGACGGCCATTTTTAGGTCTCTTCAGTGATGCTCGATGGATTTAAGTCAGGGCTCTGGCTGGGCCATTCAAGAACAGTCACTCCTTTGTTACTATAGCTGTGTGCTTAGGGTCATCGTCATGTTAATATGGTAATAATTTACAGAATACACAAAAACTTTTGCCCTTAATAGAAAAATAATTGGGAATCCGTAAGAGTCTTACGGTAAGACTCTGTTTAAAAAAGACAACTTTTATGATATTTGGTGATCAAAAGGAACTTGACAGGGAGATCAATTTAAAATTATGCAATGTTGAAATTGAAAGGGTGACAGAGATTACATTTTTGGGAGTGGTCAATGATCATAAAATGAAATGGACACAGCGTGTTTATTACATTATAGGAAAACTTTCTAGGATGAATGCAATACTGTACAAATCATTTATTGTTCACCCATACTACCTCACATATCATACTGTGTGGAAACAGTTAATGCAATAGTTCTCTTACAAAAACTGCAATACGTATTATTAATAAGGCAGATTATTTGGCACATACACATTTATTGTTTGTAAAATCACATGTCATGAAATGTAATGATTTAGTATAATGCAAATTATGTATAAAGCTAAATTTAAGTAACTTCCGCTAAGCATACAAAGGTTTTTTTTCTTCTGTAGAAACAAAGTATGATTTTGGAGACGATATTAAATTTACTGTTCCTTCAGCAAAAAACTAAATTCCAAGTAAATGTATA
Organism: Nothobranchius furzeri; assembly: GCF_043380555.1. NCBI lineage: Eukaryota > Metazoa > Chordata > Actinopteri > Cyprinodontiformes > Nothobranchiidae > Nothobranchius > Nothobranchius furzeri. The sequence goes on along the minus strand of NC_091754.1, from coordinate 33,104,999 downwards.
TCTGTGGTGGGGGTTAAATTATGGAATAATGCCGGTGTAAATTTAAGAACTTGTGGTGCATTTCTGTGGTTTAAAAGGATGGTTTTGAACATCATTTTTGAGGGTTACAAGAGTTTATAAGTTCTGTTGTAAATCTAAGAGTATTGTGTTTTCTTAGACTAAACTGTGTATATTTGTCTTCTTTTTCTTTTCTATTTTTTGCTTAAATTGTACAGATTGTATGTGTTAATGTGTGGATTCATTTGTTTAATCATAAATATAAGCATTCTGCTTCTGCCTGAGCCTTTTCAGTCACTTTAAATGTAATGTTTTATGATTATCTTATGTTTTGTTATGTTTCTGACTGAATAAATCGAATCAAATCAAATGTTAGAGGTAAACCTTTGACACAGTCCTGAGCACTCTGGAGAAGGTTCTTGTCCAGGATATCCCTTTACTTGTCCACATTTATCGTTCCCTTGATTACAATCAGTCGTCTTGTCCCTGCAGCTGAAAAACACCCCCACAGCATGATGCTGCCACCGCCATGCTTCACTGTGGAGATAGTATTGAACAAATGATGAGCAGTGCCCAGTTTTCGCCACACATATGTCTTAGAATTAAGGCCAAAAAGTTCTATCTTGGTCACATCAGACCAGAGAATCTTATGTCTAACCATCTCAGGGTCCTTCAGGTGTCTTTTGGCAAACTCCATGCTGGCTTTCACGTGTCTTACACTGAGGAGAGGCTTCCAACAGGCCAGTCTGCCATAAAGCCCCGACTGGTGGAGGGCTGCAGTGATGGTTGACTTTCTACAACCTTCTCCATCTCCTGACTGCATCTCTGAAGCTCAGCCACAGTGATGTTTGGGTTCTTCTTTACCTCTCTCACCAACGCTTTTCTCCCCCGGTAGCTCAGTTTGGCTGAAAACCTGCTCTAGGAAGGGTTCTGGTCGTCCCAAACGACTTCCATTTAAGGATTATGGAAGCCACTGTGCTCTTAGGAACCTGAAGTGCAGCAGAGATGTTTCTGTAACCTTGGCCAGATCTGTGCAGATCTTGGCTATCCTAATCAAGTCCACTCAGTAGAATCAAACACAGCTGACCATCTCAAGGATGACATGGAAGCACCTGAGTCCTAATACTTAGGACCATGTGGTATTTCAGTTTGTCTTTTTTAACAAATCTGCAGAAATTTCTAAAATTCTGTGTTTTTCTGTCGATACGGGGTGCTGTGTGTTCATTAATGAGAAAAAAATGACGTTATTTGATTTTAGTAAATGGCAGCAATATGACATTGACGGCGGTCTGAATACTTTCTGTACTCACTGTATGTAGTTGATGGTGTTTGAGGAAAACCTTCCCAATAATAATTGTCCAAATGTTCTTCTGAGAAAACACTTCCAATCTGAGCAAGTATTTTATCTCCCAGTCATCGTTGAAGCAGCAGAGGATGTCCCAGGAGAAGCTGGAGGAAGTGGCAGCTTCTCCCACACCCTGAATTCAACTCAGCAGAACATGTCGTTAGCTAACTTTATATTTGTTTAATTGACAAACATCATTCATTTCTGACAACACAATCAGTGTTTCTATCCTTTTATTTTTATTTTAGACCCACTTTAATAAACTGTCAATGATGAGGCTTTGACGTAAACGACCCAAGAACGTTTATTTCCTCGTTTCCTGCTCTGATCTCTTCCTGTTTGTTTTGTGCTGTAACCTTCAGCCTCTCAGCTGTCCTCCCACAGCATTACAGCTAGCAGTAACACAACGTGACACCGAAGCAGAACCCCTCTGACAACAAGCAGAGATGATTAAAATGAGACCGGCGTGTCAGGTCTGACACCTGCGAGTCAAACATCACAGACGTGCTCCTCATTTCTAGCCTAGAATCTAGTCCATCATTTGCCAAAGCAAAAATCATTTTACTTTGCATTTTTGTCCAGGCACACTGAATCGGGACCTTCTCAAGGCCGGCCACGATTGTTGCCGACCAATCACAGCGCATTTATTTAGAAAAAATATTGTTTTACGGTTTTTTATGTTTTATGTCGTTCTTCCGCGATCTAATGGCTGACTGCGCCATAGGCTGACATCAGTGGTGGTCCAATCACAGCGCTCTATTGGTTTGGTGGGCAGGGGCGTCGTACTAGGGGGGGAAAGTGGACCTGACTACCCAGGGCCCAAGAGGGGAGAGGGGTCCATGATTCCCTCCCCCGTTTTTATTTAGAAAACATTGGGCCCCCTTTGTGTCAATTTGTGTCATTATATTGTTGTTGCCAACTAAAGATGGGAAAATAGAACCAGACTTTATGTAATTGTTCGTTATCCCCAAAGGAGGAGCTTCTCCCTCTGGCTAGAGTAGTGCTGTAGTGACAACAACATATGCTAACTAACTAATAATCATGAAACGATGCAGAGAAACATGTGTTATGAGCAAAATTCTGTTTTATTTAATTTTGTGACTTACTTATTTTAGAAATTGACCATTATCCATACCAACTTCAGACATTCTCTATTCAAAAATCACTATTCAGTGAACTCTGTAGGATTTGTAAGTTTAGTATAAATAATTTGTTTATTAGTTCAGATAATGACAACCTGTCCACAGATTCACAGTTTTAACACTTAATATCTTACTCATCTTTGTTGGACGCTAACTTGGCAATATTCAAAATAGAGCCACTAAAAATATGACTGTTAAGTTTCTGTATTGGATTTAATGTTTTTGTTAGGGTTTATAATGGTATTTAGTGCCCTCTTGTGAAAAGTGTTATTTTTGACATTGCAGTGTGTGGGAAATTGCACTTGTTGAATGTAAATGGCAAGTGTAGTTTCATCCACCTGTGTCATCTGTATGTTTGTGTGGACTTTATTTATTTACTTTTACAAATTAAACCACTTTTGTGTTCATGTGCCGAATGGGGCCCAATGACATTGAGAGTGTACAGGGCCCACAATTGGGTGCTACGCCCCTGTTGGTGGGCTAATCACAGCGCTCTATTGGTTTGGTGGGCCAATCACATCACTTGGTAGGCAGGATTTTACTGGAAAAACAAAAATGGCGAGTCGGCGACAGCTCATTTGAAACTTTGGACTATTTTGATTTTGGCTTTTCTTTGAGTCAAGAGCAGATAGAGGTACTTAGGTTTATTTAGAAAAAGGATTTATTTGTGTCTTCTTTGATGGAGTACGGCGGACCGCCTCGTTGACTGACATCTGTAGCTGTGAGTACATCAGTGCCGTGTCCAGGACTTTTAAAATGGGGTGGCCCATGTGGGGCACTTGTGTATGCCTGGGTGGCACCAATGGTTATGCTTATTTATTTATTTACACAAATCATTTATTTATTTATTTACTTTCTAGTGAATTTTGGAGTTTCACATTACACAATCACCATTTTTTTTTCTATTAATCTTCTAGTTTTGTGGTGGTTAGCAAGTCACTTCTTGTTGCATTATTGCCACCAAATGGAGTTGAGTGGGACTCTAAATACTATTTATGTGAATATGAAAAAATAATAAATATTAATACTACAGAAATGTTCTGTAGGCCTGGGCTAGAAGACAATGTTAAAGGTGCATGCTAACACACACTATTTTTGGAGTTTACAACTCAAGCCTTTTGTCGACAATGTAAAGTCAATTTAAACTGGAACTTAGTAGGGTGGCACCTGGGGGTGGCCAATCAGATTCTAAGGGTGGCATGTGCTACCCCAGGCCACTCCCTGGACATGCCCCTGGTGTTTGTTAACCAATAGCATGTGGGGACAGTTTGAAAGACAACCGTAGATCCCGCCCCACCACTGAGAGCCGTTAATGGACTATGGCCAGACTATATACTCACATATAGGATGGCTTGCCAGGCTAATGTTTCTACACTAAGAATGAATTTTCAGCCTTGGGTGACACCTGACAATCCCTCGAGTCTCTAATATTCCATTGCTGGGCCACCGAGTTCCACCCACCTCCGCGACTGGTCTTCCCGTTTGGTGGAAGTGGAGGAGGGTGGAGGGTACGGGGGCTAGGACCCCGACAAAAACTTGGATCGAGGGCTGACTTTCAATGGATCGCAGCGAGGTAGCTGCTCTGCCACGCACGAAACCCTGACCCAGAATCAGGTCGTCTGCAAGTCATTTAGCACCACGTCCTCCACAAACCTGCAGTGCGCAATTGGAGAGGGGCGGCCATCATCCGGCCGCACCCCAGCCCAGTCACGAATGACTCTCCGCACCGGCCCGAGGGCCAGCTATCCGGGACCAACCGAAGATTCGCGGCGCTACGGTATCATTACGTCTAGGCGGGATTCTGACTTAGAGGCATTCAGTCATAATCCCACAGATGGTAGCTTCGCCCCATTGGCTCCTCAGCCAAGCACATACACTAAATGTCTGAACCTGCGGTTCCTCTCGTACTGAGCAGGATTACTATTGCAACAACACATCATCAGTAGGGTAAAACTAACCTGTCTCACGACGGCATTATTAAAGTAGCTTTCTGGAGTTTTCTCCTTTCAGGAGTTATGTGTGATTTTTCGTACACAACTGTGATATAATGTAAACAATATGTCTTTTTTTTTGCAAAGCACGCCCCGCAGAGCTCCGTGCAATAGGAAACTGAACGTTAAACTACCGCTTACGTGCTTCAAATTTAAGGAAGTACCACAACTGATTCAGAGCTGATGAACTTTTCATGGACAAGCAGGTCTGTAAAATATAAATATACGAAAACACAACATGACATGAGAAATACACTCGTAAAACAACGTGTTTTCGCTCTGTTTGTCGGCTACAGACACCTATTAATACACAAGAAACGTGAAGTTGCCATCTTAAAAAAACGGATCAAGAGACTATTTGTGTGATACGCTTGTCAGCCACTAGATGGTGCCATCGGATAAGAGAAATACGTCGGAAAGAGACTAAGTCCAGCCGAAAATTCTCAAATATTTATGCAAAATTAATCATGCGATGCAAAACTGAAATAAAAGACACTCCCATGAACCACCCTTAGCTTGAAGTGGTTTTAAGCTCGGACTAGCTGTTAGCTAGAAACTTTTTTATTGACTATTGGAGTAAATTTAAAACACTTTTACGGGATGAGTTTATAGAAAATTTAAACCAGAGGCAGCAACACAAGCGGAACTAAATAAAATAAGAATCTGGTGCAAAAGTCCATTTATGTCAATAATTAAACTTAGACTGAGAGACCATCTAAAGGCTCAGGAACCCTTTTGTTGTGTATTCCTCCGCTGACTAGAGAGTGACACTTTGAATCTAGAATGTTGAACCTTTTCACAATATTCTAATTGTCTGAGATTTTGAATGATGGGTTTTCATAACATTTAAAGGCTTCAGCCTGGATTAGCACGGAATGAGTCTATCTGATATATATTAGTTTCACCTTTTAAGTTGAATTGCTAATACAAATGAACTTTTGCATGATATTCAACTTTTTCTGTTTCACCAAATGCCTGTGAAATCTGAGATTTAATAGTAAACATTCTGAATAACTGGAGCTAGGGTACAGGATGTTGACCTTTTCATGGATTAAAAGCATCAAGTGAAGCCTGTCAGTTGTGGCATTTCACCGTTTCGACTCCTCTTAAGCCTTACTTGGCTTCGTGGTGGAAAAGTGACTTGTAAAGAAAGCAAACATCTGCCACTGAGTCACCAGTCTGCAGCTCGGAGTGAACAAGAGGCTATATTTAGCCTTTAATCACCTAACAAATTCACACTCAGCCCACAGCACAAGTGCCCCTGACCCTCTTTGTGTATTTCAGGAGTGTGATGAGTCGGTTTGAGTTCTGTTGGATGGAAACTTCTCTAACTTCATACTCACACAAAAACATTTAAATAAAACATTCAAATACAGAAAGACTAGAATCATGATGTTTGGAGCTGACTGAGTTATGCTTGTTTGTTATTTCAAACACAACGTTCTCCTGTGATGCTGCAACAATCTGTTCTCACTCAGATGGACTCTAAGCTAGCAGCATGCGAAACCTGGCTCCTCATCTGATAAGTTTAATGAATTATATTCAGTTTTGCATGAGCTCATTCTGATTAGCTGTGGAAAATGTGCTAATCTACAAAACCTTGACTTTTCTAATGCGGACCCATTGTGTAAATGGTGTATTGTTGCAGCATGTGCCTAATGTGCAATCACATAGAGTGGGCTTGTTTTGACTCTGTGTGCCCAGCGAGGGCGGGGCTGAGGGGACACCCAAATACCCACAATCCACCTAGCTGATACCACCTGAGTGCAGAATGCAGCAACCCACCGGGGTTAAATGTCTGCAGCAGGCCTGGATGGTTGTAGCTGAAATGCTAAGGAGAGCGAGAGACAACGTAGCCTTCACAGGCTCCATGTTAGGAGCTTAATGAACTGACCTAGATTGGAATGTTTATTATGTGAAGTGCCTTGAGACGACTGTTGTCGTGATTTGGCGCTGTATAAATAAAATTGAATTGAATAAAAACAAGCTGCAATGTGAATCATCTGAATGCTGATTCAAATGCAACCATTTAATGTAGATGTGTATTTTTCCAGGTGTGTGTGTGTAGGACTTGTTGCTTTGTCAGCCACTAGGTGTTTTGGAAGAAAAAGAATATGTTTAGTGACTGGTGGAGGGGATTTCTGCACTCAGCTCCACTGGGGATTACCAAATAGGGTCAGATCATCCTAAATTTAATCTAATCCAAGCCCCCCACCCCCAGCTTCTCCTCACCATCACAGTCAAGGTCTGAGTGTGTGTGCTTCTGCAGATGCTGTCCATTACATGTCAGCCAGATATTAGAAACCACGACTTCTCTCATTTGTTCTTTGAGTGAGGCAGGAATGAAAAGATAAGAGTCCACCAGGACGACAGCATCCTCTGAGCGATCCGTCCCCCCAAACATGTCCCTCAGATGGCCCGTGTCCTGAGAAATGCAGCAGTCATCCATTCCTGCCCTGTGGTTTTCTCCACAGTAGTACACAGCTCACACACACACACACACACACACACACACACACACACACACACACACACACACACACACACACACACACACACACAGCAGTTCTTCCCTCCCCAGTGCTGTTGTTTCATCGTTATTTGGCGACTTTAGTTCATATCATGTGATTGGAAGAGGATTCGTTACACATTAGAGGCCCTAATCACCACCTATAGTCCAAACCCCGGACCACACCCACATGACCCTGCTGAGCACAGTCATTTCTTTATGCTCTCTGAAAGAGCTGGGGATTGAGCCCAAACAAAAAAAAAAAAAAAAAAAAAAGAAAAAGAAAAAAACCCATGGGTGAAAAAATGTTTTTGCACGAGTCCTGCTTCCTCGCAGCCCGGCTGTGTGGGCGCACATGGGCATTTTAGCTGCAGATCAATGGGACAAGTTACTGGAGTCTGGCCAACTCTGTTAGCACAGAAAGAAAAAAGCTGGCCTCTTCAAAAATTTGGACCGTGTCACAGCGTTTTGTACTTTTGTTCATCCGTGTTTGCCGCAAGATTTCAGGGTTTTGTTGGCTCAAAATTGCCGGATGAGGTAAGAGGATGAGGCTGGGGGTTGCCTGTATGTCAGTCGCTGCAGAGGGAGCTCCAGTTGGTCTGGTTTAACAGGTGTAGTGGGAATTTGGGGTGCTGAAATGTGCTAATGGGGTTCATACTGGGCCTTCAGCACCACCCAGTGGGAGAGATGACCCAGTGCTGCTTGATTTTCAGAGGAAAAGGGAACAAAACCAGCTTCTATCATCTGTTTCCTGTGGGATGTGGTCACCTATGGAACGTGATCCCTGGGTCATAAGGCCTCACTGCCACCAAAACATTAAAAAGGTTTAGGTTTTTTTTTAAGTACAATTTTTCTCATTTTATGTGCAATCATGTAAAAATAAAACAAAAATTAAAAAAATTGGCACCTGCCAGATAAAATACTTTGATTTTAGAAGTTCTAATCCTGTTGAGGAGGTAGAGCTTAGCCCTAACCCTTAGAAACCCAGAAATATTTATTCTGATGCAACTTGAGTTTAAAGGCACACCAAGTAACAGTCAAATTTAAAATCCTTTTCTTGAGCCAGTTGGAGCTAAACGGACCCATTTCAGGGTGAGTGAATGGTCTCTCAGCCCACTCCGCTCCGTGTGGGCTGAATACCACATTTAAAACTTGAGCCTCTCTTGACCGGTGTCCACACCTCAGAACAGGCCCGCTACAGGTGGCTGGTGCTTATTGTATCGCGTTCATCGTGGCGAAGCCTTCGCAGACACAGAGAGCAATCGGATGAAGCTAAAAAGAGAAAACAAACGTCTGACAGAAATCTACGTCTGGAAAGCGAAAACACGGGAACCGTTGTTTTTATTCAAAAACCCAATAACCCTAACCCTTTATTCTAAACCCCAGGGTGTTATTCCAGTATAACAGGAAATTTCTTCTGTTGTTTCGTGTTTCAAGTGAAAAAAACAATATTTTTGAATAATATAATTTTAAGACATTTTAGAATAATCTAGCCAATTTTAGAACATTATATCACTAGAATAATACAGAATATTTCAGAATTATTATATTACATAATGTATTATTATAAAAAGATTAGAATATTATTGAAATTTAGTAGATACCATTTCTGATCAAATATAGATTAAAATATTTTAGAATATTATATATTGAGGATCTGCCTCAATGTCATCTTCCTCCTCTTCATCATCATCACCAGTGGTGAGATTGGCCATCCCGTTTCTCATAGAAATCGTACAGCAAAATATATTCAAAATTATAATTATTATAGCTGTTACCATGATTAGGAAGATTTTCTAAAAAAAATTAATAGTAAAAGCTTTTACCTATAAATATACGCTCTTCCTTTTATTTGCATATTTATATTTTTTTATATGCGTGATCAAATATGGCAGCTTTTGTTTCACCAACTTCATTAAATTTCATATTTACAACACATTTATCCGTATCTGACCATGAACCCTGCTGCAAACACGAGAGGAGACCGAGCAGCTTTCTGGTTTTGCACACACCGATACATAACCCTGTGCAGACTGGTTGAACGGCGTCATGGCGCGAACCGTAACTAGTTGCGTCTCTGATTGGTAGGGGGAAATCCAGTAATTCTGAGAGTTTGTGAAAAGGCACACCAACCTTTATGAAGTGTCTAAATATAGACGCTGGCCCTAAAGGGTTAAAGCAGGAGGTGGGAATCCAGCCTGACGCTGAAACAAGTTGAAGATATTCTGAAGCTGGAAAATGACGCCAGAGAAATTCTAACAGTCACAATGAACTGTGATCAGCAACATGAGGTAACATCACTGCCACCACTGATGCTTCAGAGGTCAGGCCTTTCCAGAACCATGAGGTTGGTTGCGTCACGGGACCTGACTTTCGTGGGTCCGGCAGTGGCTCTGACCTCTGGGTGGTGACAGCCCCCACCGCCTCTGCTGCCTGTCATCTTCACATCACACCCCCCAGTGTCGCGTCCGCCTGGCACCTTGTACAAACACATCTAAGGGGCCTCCGTGCACAACTCTCACATTCTGATTTAAGTTATCTCCTGCAGCCAAAAGGGTGGGTGATAGTGTTTTTGCCTCATGAACCGCTGGAGAACTTTAATGGCACCAACACGAATCTACACTCGACCAGCAGGAGGCAACTCAGGTCAACATGTTTGCCACAGCTGATCACCTGGCAGCAGCATAAACACATCTTTACCAGATAGGGAGCTACGACAAACGCATCAGCTTCATTTTTACTGACAATTTGATTATTTTAGAAACAATCTTTTATACTAGAGGGTAGATTTATGTTTAAAAATATCTGTACAGAACCAAAGCTTATGTATTGTCAGCATATACTGTCCAAATATTGATGACCCTTCATTCTTTCATAGTTTTTTCTCCGAACACTTGGACTGTCCACTTATACTTGGAAGCGATTTTAATTTTTGGATGAACTCTTTATCAGACAGGCTCAGTACAGCTGGGACTCAGCGCAATTGGCAATCCACTAATATAGTTAAACAGTACATGAGTGATTATGGGCTTTGTGATGCATGGCGATCTCTTCTTCCTAACCATAGAGAGTATACTTTTTTCTCACACGTCCATCACTCTCATTCACGTTTGGTTTATTTTCTAGTCAGCAGCTCATTGTTGGCTGACATTTCAGACACTGAGATACACCTCAGTTGTCAGCGACCATGCTCCGGTTTCTTTAACTCTGGTAAACAAGACAATCCCGCCAAGCAAAAACTGGAGGTTTAATACATCACTGCTTAAAGAAACAATCTTTTATGGTTTGTGTCACATGGAGACTTTTCTGGGGGCGTTTTAAATGTTTCTTCTACATTAAACACTTCTTGCAACTATTTAATGTTCACTAAACCTTCCTAATGTAATAAAACCTCACAATTGATAGAAAGCCCAGCCTGGTTAAAAAAAGGAGATTTTTTTTTATTAAACATAACCGTATCAGCTGATCAGTCCACACACAGCATCAGATTCAACTCACACTCACTTCCACTATGTACAGATAGGCACATTCACATTAGGCGTTAGAGCCAGCAACAGCGCCCCCTGTAGGTCCAAACCCGTGGCAGGTTCGGTTGCTACTTTTCAGTCCGACGGGAACAAAAACCAACAGTTTGGATCCAGGATCTGTTCACCTGCAACCTTTAGGTTTGGGTTTGAGCTGACAGCACTTCCTGGTGCCAGAAATCCTCGTCTACTCTAACTCATCACAGTTTACAGATTTGGACCATTAGACGTCCTGAAAACTAAAGAACAGAAGGAATAAGAGTCCATCAGGTAAAAAAAAAAAAAAAAAAAAAAAACATGCAGCAGCAATGAAGAATATCCACAAAAACATGTCCTACATCAGGAAGAAACGTTTGGAGTTCATGGCAACAATTTAGCACATGAGCAGGTTTATTCTGAGAGGATGCCGTAAACAAACCCTCAACTCTCCAACAGATCTGAGCGCAAGAAAAAATGAGCTATTTATTCAAAGGAGGGATCTAAAAAGACAGAGTCAAACAGATAAAAATAACTTTAAAGACACTCAGGTGTCTGAATGACTCTGAAGCTGTCCCTAAAAAGGTAAGGGGAAAACTCGAAGTGCTAGGATGTGAAAACCAAAGTCCTCGTTGAGTTTTAGGACAGCAGCAGTTATTGGTGAGAAGAAATGTCCGCCATACTACCTTAACATACAAAAGAACACAATAAAACCCAAAACGAGCACCTTAAAGGCTTCTAATCCAGCACGGTGACGCCCTCTTTGCCCCAAACTACAGGATCGCACACGGCGACTACCAGATATTTACACAGCAGGATCAACCCTGCCTGGGCGCCTATGCAGGTAATGCTACATCGTAGGAATGAAGGGGACTTTAATGTTCTAAAAGTAAACGCAGCATATCTGTAGGTCTCCTGTCCTGCGTTTTTAGCCTGAGAGCAGTGCTGATTGAGGAAGATCGGGTGAACGGTGGGGTTAAAGCAGCCCAGTTCAGAGACAACCGGGTACTAACCTCCAGTAAAAGTACACTTGGTGCACCTTTTCACAATTTCCAGTACAAGTGCCCTAAAAACAAGAACAAACTAACTTTATTCTGGCTAATCTAAAATATTGTTTCTAGTTTAAATTCTGGTTTAGATGGTGGATCTAATCTAATCTGTCCTTCGTTAACGCTCTGAACATCCAGGATGACCACAGAGACTGTCATCAGTAACAGACTGCTTCTGTGTATTTTATCAGCCTGGTTATTTGTTGCGATGATAAAATCTGTTGAAGACTTCAGCGGCTCTTAAGACATGAACTTGTGCAGAGACATCCCGATTAAAGATTAGACACACATGGGTATCTGAAGATCCGGATCAGACGTTCTCGTCTGTGGAGTAGAGCGGTTCTAGCCGGTGTATCCCACCAGCTTGAGGCTGAATCCATAACAGCAAATGAAACAGAAGTGATGCGTTTCTGACCCAAAACATCAGCATTATGCCTCTGATGCTCGTCATCAACGGAGAACCAACAGGTCATCAGCCACAGTCCTGCTTCATTAAAAACTGAACCACCGGCTGCATTTAACAGGTTTTTATTAGTGCTTCTAGTAAAAACATAACCATTGTCCTGACTGAGAATGTGAACCATCTGATTTGCTTCATCAGAGAACTCTAAACACGCTGCAGCATCTCACAACAAAACGATAACCTGATAAGACGGTCCTTAACCTGAATTTAGCTCGACGAGGAGAAGACAGTTCATCCCTCCATCTCCTCTCGTGATCTCAGTCCATGGACCTGCTTGTCCTTTTAGAAATCAAAGGTTTTTGTCCTCTGCCTTCTTTTTCATTTGAGCAGCTCCTCACCACTTCATCACCTCTACTTGTTGTGGACATCCCTCACCAGGAGGAAACAGCAAGTCACCGGAGAATGTGAAGGATGAGGACAGGAACACACACTAACACATCCTACAAGGTTTCCTTTAGGTGCTAACCCCAGTCCAATCAGACGCTACTCCCCTTCCACTTCCTCACATCCATCCTCTTCATCTTCATCCTCCAGGTGTCTCCTGTCCGTGTAAATGTCCCTGACCAGGAGAACCCTAGTGAGGAGGCTCTCCAGGACTGATCGCTCCAGCTGCGTGGAGCTGAACCACAGGGCGTCACTGGTGCTGCAGGCTGGATCCGGCTGAACGTAGAAAACGTCGAGGCGTTCCCACAACAACGTCGGACTGGGAGGAGGAAGGGGGGGGGGTAATTAGTTCCAATCAGATCATTTAATGAAATAAGTTCTAAGATGTTCCTTGTGAAACGCCGGAGAACAAACCAACACTCACTAATAAAACAGTTGATGCATATTTTTAGATTTATACATTTTAAATCCTGCGAATGCTTTAAACACTGGCTAAATGACACCATTACTGCAGACATTTACCACTTGGATCTATAGAGCTCATAGAGCCGACATTCATTCTTCTTTACTGGACAGCGAACGGCCGGGCCTCCCGAGCTCTCGTCTTCTTCCTGCTCATCATCCGTCAGTGTGCGCTTCCTCTTCCTGGATTCTGTTTGCACTTCGCCAGAACAACAACAACAAACGTCAAAATGTGCTCCGGCTCCAGGAGCGGTGATCAGCTGAGACCAACGTGCTTGTGTGTTAGAAAAGAGTCAGCACCATTTAATTATTAAAGAGAAAATAAAACACGACTCAATGCGTAAAAGTGACAACAGGCTCACCGGGGTGATCCTGAGAGATGGAGGGCACTCTGATGCGGACGGTGGTCTCCTTGGTAACAGGATGGATGGTGTCAGGGCCATAAACGTTGGCGAAGGAGAGGCGCAGGTGCTGCTCCACGGTGCGCAGGCCAAAGTATTTGGTGTTGAGGTAAACCAGAGAGCGCAGCAGAGCGGCAGGACTCTGCTCCCCGACATGCCGACTGCTCCACAGACTATGCTCCTCCACTCGACCCCACAGTGAGCCTTGAGAGAGCAGGAAACACTTCAGATTCACGATCCCTGTGCGTCGACAGCACTCAAGTGTGTTTATCTCACCTTCGAACAGAAAATAACCTTAAAACTGATTACTATTGTTAAAAATTCATGAAAACATTCAGTACTTATGTAATGTCCTCATACAACGTAAAATGCAATCACAGAGCATCAGGATGTGAACAGCAAAAATGTTATAATCACTGGACACCACAGGTTATGTAACAGCACAGCTCCACCAGCTGGTGCCGACATTCCCGGACTCAAACCCATCCCTGTATCCTGGTATGAAGCCACTTCACCATGTCATTATTATCAGTGACGGGGGATTTTGTTTCCAGGCGCCAAACTGAGATTTAATCTCATGTCTGTTAGTTTTTAGTTAGGTGTGTAGATTTAGTCTTTCCTGGAAATCACAAATAAATCAGCTTTTTTTTTATTACATACTAAGGCTGCACAATATATCGAAAAATTATCGTCATCGCGATAACAGGACGTGCGATAGGCCCATCACAAAACACGGCAAAAACAGCGATAAAAGTTTGGTTCAAACATTTCCATCCATGTCATACATCAGCTTTTTGTAAACCAGCTCTGTTTTTTACGGGGAAGTATTATTTGACCAATCAAATGTAGTCCTTCTGATATGCGGCCAATCAGATGGTTCCGTTCACGTAATATGCCCGCCCCCTATATAGACCCTTTTGGAAAGCAACACCCGAACAGAGTTAGCGGCGCCGTTCCCTTGTTCGTCATTCTGGCTCAGAGCAACGAACGCACTTTATGCTGAGGTTTCTGGAATCAGCGCTGCTTTCAAACGTGAACGTGGCTCCGCTCTGTGTCGTTAATCATTTTTACCGGGCTGACTCCGACACGTGCCAGTGAACCAACCCACCTTCATGTCGCTAGTGTTAGCCCCAGGCTCCAGTTAGCTTCCAGCTAAAAGGCTACAGCACTCTCCTCCCAGTCCCACCCTGCTAAAGAGGGCCTGGAAAAGTTCCCCCACACATCAAAGTGATTTTTCATTTATGAGCTTTTATAACCTTGTTAATCAGGATAGTTGATTTGCTCAGTCATTCCCGGACTCAATTTGTTAGCTTGTTATCAGAATCATAGTTGCAGTTTCATCATCTGAGCTGCTTTTTAAGATCTAGGTAAACTTGTTCAATTTGGGGTTAAAAACAAACGTTTTCACATATTTTCCATGTAGTTTTTTGCCAGTTCCTCTTCTGAAAGGGAGACAATTGTTTTTCTCTTTCCCTCAAAAAATCTTAATATTCTCCTAGTTTGGCCCAGCACAGTTCACTTCCAAATTGCAGCAACAGCCTTATATCATAACCACATAAGTGGAGAAAATGTTCAGTAGCAATGAGAGAATTTGCTGTTGCATTTAAGTGATGTTAACTATTACTTAACATTTAAAATTATTTTCAGATTTTTATTTATTTATTCAAAAAACCCTGGTAAGGGATGTTTTTCTGTATTTGGAGCATCAGAAAAAGTTTTATGGTGGAGGTGATGTTTTAAAGTCACTGAGAAACTGCATGCATGCAGTTTGTTGTTTTGCTGCTAATACAGTAGCAGGTGCAGCTGCATAATGTTGCAATAAAAATGTTATGTTGTAATGGAATTCATGCATTAGTTTTTGTTTGCTTTGAACCCAGAGCAGACGTCACACGCCAGACAACATCAACACT
This sequence comes from Nothobranchius furzeri, assembly GCF_043380555.1. Classification (NCBI taxonomy): domain Eukaryota; kingdom Metazoa; phylum Chordata; class Actinopteri; order Cyprinodontiformes; family Nothobranchiidae; genus Nothobranchius; species Nothobranchius furzeri. Next base: position 33,089,846 of record NC_091754.1, on the reverse strand, counting down.
GCATACTTTAGTATTTGTTCATTTATTGCGAGTAATATCGATATCGCAATATTAAGCACTGTTATCGAATATCGCAGGTTTTCCTATTATGCAGCTCTACTACATACATATCAGATTTAACTCGATCAGAAAACTTTGTTTTTAACAGGAAATGAGAAAAGTGTGACTGAAAACAAATAATTACAACTAGCTTAATTTCACAATATTTTAACTTTTTAGAGAAAATCTGTTTCGTTACGAAGTTATCATTCATGCTTGGACAGTAGAAAAGCACGTGCTGAAGCACGCGCACAAAGTCCTGCTCATTAGAGGGAAATATTAATCTTTACCATCAGGTAGAACACTGGGCTGCCAGTCCTTCAGCACTTTGTTCAGCTCTTCTCCAAACTGCTGATAACAGGAGTCACCGAACAGGTCATCCTTCCGGCCTTTAGCATGAAGATGCTTAAATACAAATGAAAACTCACGTCATTAAATCAGGCGGTGCCGAGAAGCTGCTACCACAGAAAGATTTAGTGTCCTCATATTTAAAAGCATCATCACTGTTTTACTCAGGATGTGAACAGCAATAGATATAATCATAGGACACATAAAGGTCACCAAGTCCCGTTAACGACTTAAACTCCCTGAACAAAGGAGACATTACAGCAGCGACCGGAGCAAGAAAATAAAGACCGACCTGGTCCTCACGAGTCACTAACTCAACAAAAACCGGTTAGTTTTATAAACACAACAAGTTATTCTTACGTTTCATCAGGCAGAAACGCCAGAAACCTGAAGAGTTTAGACGAGCCCGCGCTCCACGCGGCCCACATGCTGCTCACGAGGGAAAAGATGGTGAAAGAGAGGGTGCACCAGTAATACCCAACCTACCGAAAATACGCACCAAACTTTAGTTCCTACTACCAAAAACACCTCAAACTAATCCTGAGAATCACGTCAGAGTTACCAAATACTTCTACCTAATTTAGTGATTTATTATTATTATTAATTAGGTCATGAAAAAAGAACATTAAGCAGTAAAATTAAAATGCAGTTGATGTTTTAAATATAATTAAAACCATATTTTATTGGCACGTTTGTAAATGCATCATGAGAGATTAAGAAAACAAAATCAAAAGAATTAAAAACATGAAAAATGACATTAGGTTTGAACAGAAGACCTTACTTCTTAGTAAAAAACACATTCCACAACTCATACACCTTAAAGTGCATCTTTAATGCTCTTGAAAATGGTAGAAAAACATTATCTAAGGTAAAAATGTTACTTTGGTTATTAATCTAGGTTTTCAGATAACTAGCAGGTGTTTAAAAATACTAAATCAAAGGAGGCGGGCAGGCTCCCCTGAAACACGTGCGGTTTTGGGAGTCACGTGACTCATAAGACCTGTTACAATAAAACGGCTTCGACATGTGTTTAACGTGGAAGATGCACTTTAAAGGTGCAGTATGTAAGAATGTAGTGAAAATTTTACAGTAAGAAAATCCCAAGAGTCGAATGTTTAAGTCGTTTTGGAAGGAAGGTTTTACCGAAGCATATTTCATATCCAGCTGGCTGCAAGGATCATCTCTTTCCTTTCAAAACAAAGGAAGTAGGGACGTAACTACTGTTTACCACCAGTGAGTGTGGGGTTGCCATGTAAGCTAATAATGCAGCGCCGACAATTGTAATTTGACGACTGGCAAAAAGCTCCAGAGTTGTTTAAAGTGGTTGCAGTTGCCAAATGTTACCACAGGATGTCATTTTAACTTACATTTCTACATAATGCACCTTTAGAATAACATTTTTTGAAATGTTCTGGCGGCACACTATCATCTATTATGTTCACTTTCGGAGCTGTGATAGCGTTATAGTGTCCCACGTCTGTTTACCGCACTATGCAGATTTTGACCAGCGGTCTGCCGCCAGAAGTATTGACTGTGTGTTGCTTTACGGCAGTATCATGTAGACGCCATAGACACAGACACGTAGATGCCCCATTAGGTGCTGGAGAGTGTAACATCTTCACCGCCTTATTGGATGGGTCTTCTCACTCTCCAAAAATAGGTGAGGGCAGGAAAGTAGATTGACCGGTAAATCGAGAGCTTTGCCTTCCAGCTCAGCTCTGTCTTCACCACAACAGTTCAGCCTGCATCACTGCAGACCTAGCACCAATCTGCTCATCAATCTCACGCTCCATTTTTCCCCTCACATGTGAACAAGACCTCAAGACACTTAAACTCCTCCACTTGAGGCAGGACATTGTCCCTGACCTGGAGAAGGCACTCTACCCTCTTCCGATTCAAGACCCTGGTCTCAGATTTTGAGGAGCTGATTCTCACCTCAGCCGCTTCACACTCAGCTGCGAACTACTCCAACAGGACCACATCATCTGCAAAAAGCAGGGACCTGATCCTTAGGCCACTAAAACGGATCCCCTTAACACCTTAGCTGCACCTAGGGATCCTGTCCATAAAAGTTATGAACAGAATCGGTGATGTTGGTGGAGTCCAACTCTGGAACACACTCTGCAGTCCCCCTTTTTTAATAGGGGGACCACCAACCCAATCTGCCAATCCAGTGGAACGGTCCTCGATGTCCACGCGATATTGCAACCAACACAACCCCACAACACCCAGAGCTTTAAGGAACTCCGGGCGGATCATCCACCCCCGGGTCCTTGCCACTGAGGAGTTTTTGGACGACCTCAGTGACCTCTGCCCCAGAGACTGAAGAGTCTAACCTTAAGTGCCCAGACTCTGATTCCTCACTGTAAGACGAGCCAGTGGAACTGAGGAGGTCTTCAAAGTATTCCGCCCACTGATCTACAACGTCCCAAGTAGAGGTCAGCAGCAGACCATCACCACCGAAAACAGTGTTGGTAGCACACTGCTATCCCCTCCTGAGATGCCGGATGGTGGACTGGAATCTCCTCAAAGCCATATGGAAGTCTTGCTCTATGGTCTCAAACTTCTCCCATGCCCAGGTTTTTGCCTCCGTGACCACCCAAGCTGCATTCCGCTTGGACTGCCGGTACCCATCAGCTGCCTCTGAAAACCCAATAGGACTTTTTCAGCTTGACAGCATCCCTAACCACCGGTGTCCACCAGCGGATTCGGGGGTTGCCACCACGACAGGCACTGACGACCCTGTGGCTGCAGTTCTGGTCAGCCGCCTCAACAATAGGAGAACGGAACATGGCCCACTCGGACTCAATGTCCCCAGCTTACCTCGGTATGCGTCAGAGGTGGGAATTGAAGCTCCTTCTGACAGGAAACTCTGCCAGAGGTTCCCAGGAGACCCCCACAATGCGTTTAGGCGTGCCAGGTCTGACCGGCTTCCTCCCCCACCATCAAAGCCAACTTACCACCAGGTAGTGGTCAGTTGACAGCTCTGCCCGTCTTCACCTGAATGTCCAAGACATGCGGCCGCAGATCAGATGCAGGGTTTTCCCCAGTGCTTTATAAGCCTGGCGGGCCGCCAGGCTTTTCTTTTCCACCCGCCAAGCGTCATGCCCCGCCCCCCTCCCCGACCCTACCATGTCCGCTGACACGAACGGTGCAGCGAAACTAGAGCCCTCCATCAGCTGATACTGGTGAGAAACAGCAGCGGAACGTGTGCAAACACCCCACCCCCACCCCCGCTCTCATGGAGGAGCACTGCGGGACGGAGCGATGGGGGGCAACAAGTGTGCCCAACCCTGCTCAGCGCCTCTCAGTGAGAGGAACTCCACAGTGGTAGAAAGTCCAACCCCTCTCGAGAAAAACTGGTTCCGGATCCAGAGCCATGTGTTGAGGTGTGTCCAACTAAATCTAGCCGGAACCTCTCAACCTCACCCACCAACTCCGGCTCTTTCCCCACCAGAGAGGCGACAATCCACGTACTGAGAGTTAGCTTTTGTAGCCGAGGATCAGACCTCAGCCTTCAGCTACCACCTGACCCATTTGGCCCCTCCCATGAGTGGTGAGCTCATGGAACGGGGGACCCACGTCTCCTCTTTGGGCTATGCCTGGCTGGGCTCCATGGATAAGAGCCCAGCCACCAGACCAGCTTTTAATTGTTTAATTATATTTATATTTTAATTATCACGCTATACCTTGTGTCTGACTTTGTGAAAAAGCTTGATACAATGTGTTTTTGTCGGGAAAGCACCTTCCTCGGTAGAAAAGAGTGCACAGGGGGCGAATGGAGACCCATCTAAAATGGCAGCTGGCCCCTACGACAGATCAAATAGGAAGCACCAGTCCACGGGGCGTCTACGAGTAAATGTCTATGGTAGACCTGAGTCGGAAAAAAAGCCAGTAAACCCGCCTCTAATGCACGACAAGAGATTTCATTTTACAACAGTGACATTACGCGGGAAGCCTTGAGAAGGCGACAGAGAGCATATATCCACAAAGTTAAGGAGTGTTTCTTTAAAGGGACTTTACGGACTTTTGAATTTTTATGCTCACGATTGCCCCCTCAGGCCAAAACCGTAACGGCAGCTTCAATAGTAGGCTCGTGCACGAGGCGCGCATGCTGTACGTGCACACTCCTTAATAAAAATAACAGCTGAGACTGTCCCGTGTGTGTGTGGCTTGGAGGACAGAGGACAGGAGAACACGCAGCTAATTAATTAAATTATTTGGTTCTGTACCTTTCTCTTCAGCACAGCCAACAAAGGTTTATGATGGGTCAGTCCTCCTGCATGCTCAGATCATTCCCTTCCCTTGCTTGAAAAATTGTTCCAAAGTGAAAGTTGAACCCACATCTTTTATCTGTGAATTCAATGCCGTTCGGCGAGTCTCAAATAAAAATTTGGGCATCTTACTGTAAAAAAATATACCATTAATGTAAAAAAGAAACTCTAAATGAACTATGTTCACATCCAGAATCAAACCCAGGTCTTCTGCATGGGAGTCAGACATCTTACAAGTTGAGCTACACTCTAGTAACATTCACAGTATCTGTAACTTTTACATCCTTGATGACAGCTGAAACAACGTCAAACCAAAGAACTGTTCAAAGCGAAAATGGCTATTTTGTTGCTAATTTGCAGGAAATATCTAGAAGAAAGCAGCTAAGGGTCCTCAGAAATGTAGCTAGCTTTGTCACTAGGCGTTAGGAACAGCGACAAAGTTGCTGAGTTGGCACTGCCTCTCTCTCTGCTGCTAAAGCTACGGATAGCAAATGCTACGGGCTATGGCTGAGCGTGAACGCGCATGAAGCAGCCTGCTCGACCCGAGCATCTCTCTTTTTCTGTGACTTTACAGAAAAACAGGCAATCACAGTAAAAATGCCAGGGCTCATTCTACAGGACCAGGACATTGCAGGAGAATGTATGAAGAAGACATTTATTATTTCTATACATGTTTTGGCTGTCAAACTTCCATAATGCCCCTTTAAATAAAACATATTACTATGACCACAACCTTAAAAGCTGATGATTCAACAACTAGATATTTTAGATTCAAATTCAC